>NW_026779125.1:22500-322500 GCF_030144855.1 Hypanus sabinus | reverse complement strand
AGGGGGGGAGAGAGGGGGGGGAGAGAGGGGGGGAGAGAGGGGGGGGAGAGAGGGGGGGAGAGAGGGGGGGAGAGAGGGGGGGAGAGAGGGGGGGAGAGAGGGGGGGAGAGAGGGGGGGAGAGAGGGGGGGGAGAGAGGGGGGAGAGAGGGGAGGAGAGGGGGGAGAGGGGGGGAGAGGGGGGGAGGGGGGGAGGGGGGAGAGGGGGGAGAGGGGGGAGAGGGGGGAGAGGGGGGAGGGGGGGAGGGGGGGAGGGGGGGAGGGGGGAGAGGGGGGGAGGGGGGGAGAGGGGGGAGAGGGGGGAGAGGGAGGGGAGAGAGAGAGGGGGAGAGGGGGAGAGAGAGGGGGAGAGAGAGAGGGGGAGAGAGAGAGGGGGAGAGAGAGGGGGAGAGAGAGTGGGGGAGAGAGAGTGGGGGAGAGAGAGTGGGGGAGAGAGAGTGGGGGAGAGAGAGTGGGGGAGAGAGAGTGGGGGAGAGAGAGTGGGGGAGAGAGAGAGGGGGAGAGAGAGAGGGGGAGAGAGAGAGGGGGAGAGAGAGAGGGGGAGAGAGAGAGGGAGTCAAAACCACAGTGAGCTCATCGTCTTGTTCAGCCCGGAGAAAATCATGCAGGGAATTCATGCAGGTGTATAAGATGATGAAAGGCATTGGTCGTGTGGATAGTCAGAGGTTTTCTCCCAGGGCTGAAACCGCTAACACGAGGGGGAATAGGTTTAACCTGCTTGGAAGTACATACAGAGGAGATGTCAGAGCCAAGTTTTTTAAGCAAAGAATGCTGTGTGTGCGGAATGCACTGCCAGCGACGGTGGTAGAAGCGGATACAATAGGGTCTTTTAAGAGACCCTTAGATAGGCACATGGGGCTTAGGAAAATAGGTGGCTATGTGGTAGGGTAATTCTAGGCTGTTTCTAGAGTAAGATAAATGGTCGGAACAGCAATGTGGGACAAAGTATCTGTAACGTGTTATCGATTTCTATGTTTTGATGAAATTTATGGGAAACCTCCTATCCCACGGAGTGGTGATTAATTGCAACCTGTCATCTCAGGGAGAGTGAGAGGGGAACGGGAGGGGTAGATTTTGATATACTGATATGGAACAGAAACATGAGCAGGGACTAGATGGGCCGAGTGGCCTTTCTAGTGTACATAGTGATTGTGGTAGAGACAGTAAGTACCTGAGACACGGGATTTGATACCGAACTGATTTATCATTCACAGATCCACAATATTAAACACCAGTCTAGTTTAAGGCTAACATCAGCAGAACAGACTCCCCCAATGCTCAGTGACCAGGGGTCAGTCCTGGGTGTGATGAGCAGCCGCAAGAACTGCAGACTCTGACAGTAACAGTCCCTCATGGAACCTGCAGCTGCCTTCAGTCATCATGATGGTTAAACATTTAACACGGAGCTGATTTGAACTTCCTCCCTGATGTAGGAGCGCTCAGACCGAAGATGTAGGGGAGAAGGAAAAAAAAGAGATAATAAAGTTGTTCGCACAGATAGGGATAAACAGAGAGGAAGAGGTGGAGAGTTTCTTAAATGCATCTATTTTAATGCTAGGAGCATTGTAAGAAAGGTAGATGAGCTTAGAGCATGGATTGATAACTGGAAATATGATGTTGTATTTATTAGAGAAACATGATTGCAGGAGTGGTGTGATGGGCAACTAAATATTTCTGGATTTCATTGCTTCAGGTGTGATTGGATTGGAGGGGCAGGTGTTGCATTGCTTGTGTGAGAAAATATTATAGCAGTGCTTTGACAGGACAGATTAGAGGGCTCATCTAGGGAGCATTTTTCGGTGGAATTGAGGAATGGGAAAGGTGTAGTGGGGTTGTATCATAGACCACCTAATCGGGAGTGAGAATTGGAGGAGCAAATTTGTAAGGAGATAGCAGATACTTGCAGTAAGCACAAGGTTGTGATTGTGGGAGATTTTAATATTCCACACAGAGAAACATAAAAAATAGATGCAGGAGTAGGCCAAAGGGAATAATGTCACATTTATCCACGTTAAATTGCAACTGCCTTGAATTTGGCCACTCATCTAACCTATCCAAGTCACCCTGCATCCTCCTCACAGCTAACACTGCCGCCCAGCTTCGTGTCATCCGCAATCTTGGAGATCTTGCATTTAATTCCCTCATCTAAATCAGTAATATATATTGTAAACAACTGGGGTCCCAGCACTGAGCCTTGCAGTACCCCACTGCTGACTGCCTGCCAATCTGAAAAGGTCCTGTTTATTCCCACTCTTTTCTTCCTGTTTGCCAACCAATTCTCTATCCACATCAATACCACACCCCCAGTACCATGTGCTTAAGTTTGCACATTAATCTCCTGTGTGGGACCTTGTCAAAAGCCTTTTGAAAATCCCAATATACCACATCCACTGGTTCTCCCCTATCCACTCTACTAGTTACTAATTACTCTTCAAAAAATTCTATAAGATTCATCAGACATGATTTTCCTTTCACAAATCCATGCTGACTTTGTCGGATGATTTCACCTCTTTCCAAATGTGCTATTATCACATCTTTGATAACCGATTCTAGCACTTTCCCCACAACCGATGTCAGGCGAACCGGTCTATAATTCCCCCATTTCTCTCTCCCTGCTTTTTTGAAAAGTGGGGTTACATTAGCCACCCTCCAATCCTCAGGAACTAATTCAGAATCTAAGGAGTTTTGAAAAATTATCACTACTGCATTCATTATTTCTTGGGCTACTTCCTTAAGCACACTGGGATGCAGACCATCTTGCCCTGGGGATTTATCTGCCTTTAATCCCTTCAATTTACCTAACACAACTTCCCTACTAACATGTATTTCCCTCAGTTCCTCCATCTCGGTCCTGTACTAATTCCATTAGATTATTTATGTCCTCCTTAGTGAAGACAGAACCAAAGTAATTATTCACTTGGTCTGCCATGTGCTTGTTCCCCATGATCAATTCACCTTGTTTCTGACTGTAAGGGACCTACATTTGTCTTAACTAATCTTTTACTTTTCACATATCTATAAAAGATTTACAGTCAGTTTTTATGTTCTCTGCCAGCTTTCTTTTATAATCTTTTTTCCCTTTCCTAATTAGGCCCTTTGACCTCCTCTGCTGGACTCTGAATTTCTTCCAGTTCTCAGGAATGCCACTTTTTCTGGCTATTTTACTATCCCTAATTTCCCTTGTCAGCCACGGGTGTACTACCTTCCCTGGTTTGTTCTTTTGCCAAACTGGGATGAACACTTGTTGTAGTTCATCCATGCAATCTTTAAATGCTTGCCGTTGCATATCCACAATCAACCCTTTAAGTATCATTTGCCAGTCTATCTTTGCTAATTCACGTCTCATACCTTCAAAGTTACCCTTCTTTAAGTTCAGAACCTTTGTTTCTGAATTAACTATGTCACTCTCCATCTTAATGAAGAATTCCACCATACTATGGTCACTCTTACCAAGGGGCCTCGCATGACAAAATTGCTAACTAACCCTTCCTCATTGCTCAATACCCAATCTAGAATGGCCTGCTCTCTAGTTGTTTCCTCGACATGTTGGTTCAGAAAACCATTCCGCACACATTCCAAGAAATCCTCTTCCTTAACACCCTTACCAATTCAGTTCACCCAATCTATATGTAGATTAAAGCCACCATTACAACTGCTGTTCCTTTATTTTACGCATCTCTAATTTCCTGTTTGATGCCATCCGCAACCTCACTAGTACTGTTAGGTGGCCTGTAAACTACTCCCACCTGCGTTTTATGCCCTTTAGTGTTATGCAGCTCTACCCATATTGATTCCACATCCTCCAGGCTAATGTCCTTCCTTTCTATTGCGTTAATCTCCTCTCTAACCAGCAACGCTACCCCACCCCCTTTTCTTTCCTGTCTGTCGCTCCTGCATATTGAATATCCCTGGATGTTGAGCTCCCATCCTTGGTCACCCTGGAGCCATGTCTCTGTGATCCCAACTATATCATATACATTAATAACTATCTGCACATTCAATTCATCCACCTTGTTACAAATGCTCCTTTCAGTGACACACAAAGCCTTCAGGCTTGTTTTTACCACACTCTTAGCCCTTATACACTTATGTTGAAAAGTGGCCCTTTTGATTTTTGCCCTGGACTTGCCTGCCTGCCACTTTTACTTTTCACCTTACAACTTTTTGCTTCTAGTCTCATTTTGCACCCCTCTGTCTCTCTGCACTTGTTCCCACCCCCCCTGCCACATTAGTTTAAACCCTCCTGAACAGCATTAGCAAACGCTCCCCCTAGGACTTGGAGGAGGGACAGCCCTCAGTGATTCCTGTGTATGCTCCCTGGAAGCCTCAAGAAATGATAATGATCATGAATCAGGCCCCAGATAGAAAAGAAAAACCTGCACAGTTTGCTCAGTGTGTCCACAGTACTATGCATATGTTTAATGCGACTTGGCAAGATTTATTCAGTCTCTGCTGCATGACTCTCTCAGCTGATAAAGGGCAGAAATGGAAGGCAGAATTGCGATATCAATCCTATCATGTGTTACAGGCAGGAAACCATAATGAGAATGAACAGACAGACCAGATCATTCAAGCCTTGGAAAGGGCACTCCAGCAATCTGTAAACATCACTAAAGTACTTGAATGCAAACCTAACCCTGGGGAATCGGGACCAGACTATTGGGAGTGATTTGTGGCCTGCTACAGCACCTTCGCAGGAGACCAAGCCTTTAATGATGGGAATCTGTCCCCCCAGTTCAATGCCCTACTGCTCCAATGCTTACCAATGCTCCAATGAGTTAGTCAAAATCATTAAAACAAATAATATGGATTGGCTTGACAATGACCGAAATCAAACATGACGAGCTTTGACATATTACTGAGACCTGACTTTTGAACCTCGATCAACACCGAAGGGAAATAATATTAAAGGTGAATATTTTCAGCGGGAAGAAGGATGCGAATGGGATATATCTAGGGAACAGAAATGGGAACAAAATCCTACCCAGGTGGGGACAACAACCTGTTTAGAAATGGACAAGCAAGCATGCTTCCTACTGTGAGTACCACCCCTCAGGAAGAGCCCAGTGTAATATTGACAGGTGCTGGAATTTCAATTCCATTTATGACTGATGTGGGGGCAACCACAACCACTCTCAAACAGGAAACAGTATCGGAAAAGGGATTCCAGCAATCAGACGCTACAATCACTCTGTCAGGGTTCAAAGGTACGGAACATACGTACTCATGTGCCCAGAAACTGCAGGTGGAATTCCAGGGGAACCAGTGTGAGGTTTCAGTTACTGTCACCAGCAGACGGGGGTGTAATCTCGTAGGGAGAGACTTGCTCTGTCCATTGGAAGTTGAGATTCTATGCTCGGACAAGGATATCATGCTGGAACTGTGAACAATTAATAGCTTCCTCTGACCACCCAGTGGTGGGCACTTTATCTGGACTTCAGTACACTTGAACCCCTTCTGCCAGCAGCCAGCTCTCATGTGACTCTGTGCTATGACCCTACGTGGTGCTCACCTGAGGAAACCCCTCGAGGGACAGAAGTTCCCAGTCACGGTGATTGGAGAGGATAAAGGAAGAGACGGCATTGCATTTCTGGCAGAGGTTCCAGATTTCTTTTGGCGATAGACAGGATTGGTGGTTCCCCATACCACCGTTAGGGTTTGCCCTGGGTTCAAGGTAAAGAGCCGAGGGCTCCTTGCCTACACCCTGATGTAACAAGCCTCCAGCACCGAGGGAGACTGGCAAGACTTGATCGTGGTCCAACTCCAATACGGGAAGGAGTCTGAGGTGAAAACGGGACATCTGGTGAGACACTCTTTTAATAGTGACCAAACCCAAGACGTTGTACCCCATCTATGGGCACAGTCCATGAAGTCAGCCCTCCTGTCTGGATCACAGAGAAAGAAAGACAGACTCTCCCATCCATTCCGCAATATCCCCACTAGCCCGTCCAGATCACTGGGAAAGAAGGACAGACTCTCCCATCCATTCTGCAATACCGCCTCTAGGCTGAGGCAACATTTTATGAGGATGGAAACTCTTTTGTGGATCCAGCAGGAAAGTAATATTCTGACTATGCGATAGTGATGGACGGTGAAGTACGACTTCCTTTACAGGTGGATCTTTCTCGTGTCTACAAGTTGATTTTATTGAATTGCCGAGAGTACATTGCGATAGATACTGCTTAGTTATTATAGATCTGTTCAGTTGATGGATTGAAGCTTTAGCAACTACCATTAATACTGCTGTGACAGTTGTGAAGGTATTATTACGGGAAATAATTCCCAGGTATAAGCCGGAGATGCTGAGTTCAACAATGGCCCACACTTTATGGTGAAAGTAAATGAAGGAGTATGTAGCAAACTAGCTATCCAGCAACAATTCCACTGTGTACACCATCCACGGGCCGCTGGCAGAGTGGAAAGAGCCAATGACACTCTGAAGAGTAAACTGGCCAGACTAACAGCGGAGACTGGACTCACTTGGTTGAAGGTCCTACCATTAGCCCGATTCCACATGAGGGTTACCTCACAGGGGAAAACAGGGTTGTCACCAGCTGAAATCATTTCCGGACGACCCACGAGGACACCCTGGGAACAAAGTCTCAGGATTAAAGGCAAGGTGAATAAGAATAAGGAACCTTGGATTTTGATGGATATTGGAACTCTGATGAAGAAGAGAGAGATGTATGACATGTATAAGAAACAGGGAGCAAATAAGGTACTTGAGGAGTATAAAAAGTGCAAAAAAATACTTACGTAAGGAATCAGGACGGCTGAAAGAAGACATGAGGTGGCGTTGGCATTCAAGGTGAAGGATAGTAAGAGCTTCCACAGGTATATTAATAGCAAAAGGATAGTTAAGTGATAAAATTGGTCATCTTGAAGATCAGAGTGGTCGACTATGCATGGAACCAAAAGAAATTGGGGAGATGTTAAATGGTTTTTTTGTGTCTGAATTTACTAAGAAAACTGGCATGGAGTCAATGGAAATAAGGCAAACAAGTATTTACATCATGGAACCTATACAGATAGAAGAGGAGGAGGTGCTTGCTACCTTGAGGCGAGAAGATAAATATCCAGGAACTGACAGGGTATTCCCTCGGACCCTGAAGGAGACTAATGTTGAAATTGCTGGTACCCTGGTAGATATATTTAAATGTCATTATCTACGGGTTAGGTGCCAGAGATTTGGAGGATAGCTCATGCTGTTCTGTTGTTTAAAGCAGGCTCTAAAAGTAATCCAGGAAATCATAGGCTTGAAAGTTTGATGCAGGTCATGGGTAAATTATTAGAAGGAGTACTAAGAGACAGGATCGACAATTATTTAGATAGTCAGGGACTTATTAGGGAGAGTCAACACGGCTTTGTGCATGGTAAGTCACGTTTAACAAATATATTAGAGATTTTCAAGGTGGTTACAAGGAAAGTGGATGAAGGCAAGGCAGTGGATGTTGTCTACATGGACCTTTGACAAGGTCCCGCATGGGAGGTTAGTTAGGAAGATTCAGCCACGAGGTATACATGGTGAGGTAGTAAATTTGATTGGGAATTGAGAATGGGAGAAGCCAGAGAGTGGTAGTGGAGGATTGCTACTCTGACTGGAGGCCTGTGACTGGTGGTGTGCCACAGGGATCAGTGCTGGGTCCACTGTTATTTGTCATCTATATCAATGATCAGGATAATAATTTGGCAAATTGGATCAGCAAATTTGTTGATGATTCAAAGATTGGAGGTGTAGTGCACAGCAGGAAGGTTTTCAAAGCTTGCAGAGGGATCTGAACCAGCTGGAAAAATGGACGATGGAGTTAAATATAGACAAGTGTGAGGTATTGCACTTCGGAAGGTCAAACCAACGTAGAACATACAAGGAAAATGGTAGGGCACTAAGGAGTGCACTAGAACAGAGGGATCTAGGAATACTGATAGAAAATTCCCTAAAAGTGGCATCACATGTAGATAGTGTAGTAAAAGGAGCTTTTGGTATTGTGCTGTCTTTACGACAGTTATTTAGTTTATAATATTTTCGCTTAATAATTCATTCGATAGTATTTTCTAATTAGAATTAGAAGTGTTTAAAGTATATTCATTGCATGTAAAATATATCGGCATGCGATGATGTCACATCCGGTTTCGCCGCGTCTTGTGGGAAAGTACCGGTTTGAAATTAACGCGAGGTTGGGGGCTCACCACGAGGCTCACCTGAGCAGAAGTTGTTTTGCAGGCATGAGAAATCACAGTGAGAGCAACGCTGTAAGTTAATAGATAATCGATATATTGAACTAAGATGTTAATGCTGATCCTGTTAAAAGTAACGACGGTCAATAATGTTTATGCTTTCGTTAGTTAAAGAGTTGCGGATAGTTTGCATTGAAGTGTATTTAAAGTAGTCAATGGAGCAGGTAAACTCTGCCTGTATACTGAACCTTAGTGTAATGTAGTTATAGTCACCTTTGCAAGTATTTACAATTGAAATGTGATATTAAGGAAGAAACAAATACTGTATCAATCTTGTATTGTTTTATCAACAGTTTTCACCATATGTTAATGTGAAGAGTGAACAGTAAATGGTTAATCTTACTGCGATCTGGTTTCATTCACTGTGGTTTATCTCGACATTGAATTCGGCGTTATTAGTACACCCGAAGGAGAACGTGACAGTGAAAAAGCGGCATTATCAGGTGTTTCAAGTGCTGCAATGTCAGCTCGATCCAGCATCAAGTCGACACCGCCCCGCGACAAGGACGGTAGAACGACATCAAGTAAGCCCACCCAGGTGTTATCAGGTGTTTCAAGTGCTGCAATGTCAGCTCGATCCAGCATCAAGTCGACACCGCCCCGCGACAAGGACGGTAGACCGACATCAAGTAAGCCCACCCAGGTGTTATCAGGTGTTTCAAGTGCTGCAATGTCAGCTCGATCCAGCATCAAGTCGATGGCGCCCAGCGACAAGGGCAGTAGAGCGACATCAAGTAAGTCCACCCAGGCAAGAGCCAAGGCATTAGCTGCCAAGGTGCGACTGCGTTACGCCAGACAAGAAGCAGTTTTGAAAATGGAACAGGCCACCAGAGAAGCCGAAATCCAGAAAGAAAAGGCTGCCAGAGAAGCCGAAATCCAGAAGGAAAGGGCCGCCAGACAAAGTGAAGCGGCCACCAGTGAAGCCGAAACCCAGAAGGAATGGGCCACCCAAGAAGCTGAAACCCAGTTGGAAATGACAAAAATATCGACAGAGTTGCAAGTGCTGCAGCTAGAAAGAGAAGGAGAAGCTGCCAAGGCGGAAGCAGAGTACATAGAAGAAGCTGAAGGGACGCATGATCTGACCGAAGTAAGATCTACTTTAGAAAGGACCAGATTGGAACGCACAAGCGACTATGTCCGATCTCAAATAGACAGGCAGGCTCGTCCTTCCTCTCCATATGTATTCGATAACTTCCCAAGATACAAGGAAGACAACTTACCCTTGCGACTCTGCGATGAAGTCAAGAATGAAAGAGCTGACATCCAATACTTCTCGACACCAAACTTACAAGGTTTGATGCGAAGAGATGCAGAGGTCGAATCCAGGACGGCAAATTCCATAAGAAACGTACGCTCTCAGTCATATAGGCACCAACGTACTTCTCCAGCCCGCATGCCGCTTACAAGTGATCCCGTGATGCAGTATTTAGCACGACGGGATCTTGTCACTTCGGAACTGTACCAGTTTGACGATAAACCTGAAAATTACCGTGCATGGTACTCCACATTCACCAACGCGATCGACGGAGTCCAGCTCAGAGCAACCCAAGAGTTGGACCTTATGGCGAAATGGCTGGGAAAAGAATCACGCGAACAGGTGAGACGCATACGTTCAGTGTACATCAACAAACCCGAGCTAGCTTTAAGCAAAGCGTGGGAGAGACTTCGGGAGGGCTATGGGGCCCCCGAAAATATTGAAGCGGCGCTATATCGACGTCTGGAAAACTTTCCTAAGATGACAGCCAAAGATCACTTTAAAGTTAAGAGAATTCGGAGATTTACTCATGGAGATCCAAGGCACCAAAGAAGACGGCTACTCAGCTGGTCTAGTATACCTAGATACTCCATCCGGGATTAGACAAGTCGTGGACAAACTTCCATTTGGGCTGCAGGACAGGTGGCTGTCCGTTGCTTTAGAATACAAGGTAAACCACGATGATCGATTTCCTCCCTTTAAGCTCCTCACTAGGTTTGTGTGCTGGGAGGCAAGGAAGAGAAACAACCCTAGCCTCGCGGGTCCAGGAAGCAGTACGATTTACACCAAGCCAGGTAGATCCTCTTCGAATGTTTTCAACATTGATAAACCCGCCTTACTGCTCAAGACTGAAGCCCTTACAACTAACAACGACCCTAGCAAGGATTGTCCACCGCAAACCGACAACGCTCCTTCACCCACACAACAGGACAGCGGGGAGGGAGAGGCTCACTCCAGGACAACAATTGTCAGCTCGAACTGTACAGAAGTTTGCGGTCAAGCTCAGTCAAGCCGTTCTTGTTCCAAGATCTGCCTCACTAAGGTGTACCCTAAAGGAGCCAAAGACAAGGCCATCAAAGCCTATGCGATTCTGGATGATCAGAGCAATCGCTCACTAGTCAGTCCAGAGTTCTTTAAATTGTTCAACATTGAGAGTGAGCAGTTCCCATACTACCTCAAAACTTGCTCAGGCAACATGGAAACCCAAGGAAGGAAGGCAGAAGGCATCCAGATCGAGTTCCTGGATGGTAAAGTCGTCATCTGTCTCCCTCCGCTCTTACAGTGCAATGGAATCATGAATAACTGCACTGAGATCCCCACACAAAGTGCGGCGCTACACCAGCCACATCTCCACCACATCGCCAAACACATCCCAGAACTGGATCCAAAAGCGGAAATACTCCTGCTATTAGGAAGAGATGTAATCCGGGTGCACAAGGTTAGGCAGCAGGTCAATGGACCACACGACGCCCCCTTTGCGCAACGCTTGGATCTAGGCTGGGTGGTGATAGGAAGGGTGTGCCCTGAAGACGTACACAAACCGATGGTTAAAACACTCAAGACCAATGTGCTAGAGAGTGGCCGCCATTCAATCTTTCAACCCTGCCCGAGTGTCCCGTGCATTACGGAAGCACAACAAGACGTTAACAAGCGTAAAGTAACTGACGAGACGTTAGGTCAGTCAGTTTTCATTCAAACCGAGCACGGAAACAAACTTGCACAATCAGCTCAAGATGCCATTTCTTTAAAAACAAAGGACACCAAGGTCTTCAGAGATGAAGCAAATAATGGGGTTGCCCCATTGCCTTTCAGAGAACCACGCCAGCGCTCACCAGATAACAAAGAGCAGGCAGTCAAACGGTTCACGTCCTTACGGAAAACCCGGAAAAGGAAACCTGAGATGCAGCAACGCACCGGATTGACCCATGAGGTACTGTGCACCCTAATGGCAGAGGTCACAGCCATTATAAACTCACAACCACTCCTGCCTGTGTCCTCTGACCCAGAAAACCCCTACATACTTTCGCCATCAACGCTCCTTACGCAGAAGGCAGGAGCTCCCCCTCCACCAGGAGGCTTCTCAGACGAGGATTTCTACACAAAGCAATGGAGACAAGTCCAGGCTCTGGCAAATCAGTTCTGGTCTTGCTGGAGACAGGAATATCTACCCTTGTTGCAACACAGACAAAAGTGGACAGAACCCCGCAGGAATCTTCAAGTTGGAGACTTAGTCCTGCTCAGGGACAAGCAAATCACCCACAACAGCTGGCCAATGGCCAGAATCACTGCTACATTCCCTAGCAGGGATGGACATGTCAGGAAGATCGAATTGAAGACTACCGACCAAGGCGATGTGAAAATTTACCAAAGGCCAGTTACAGAAGTTATTCTACTACCTAATGACTGATTAAGAGACTAAGTTTTGTACTCTGTTCATTATGACCTTACGAAGGTCAAGCGGGGAGTGTGCTGTCTTTATGACAGTTATTTAGTTTATAATATTTTCGCTTAGTAATTCATTCGATAGTATTTTCTAGTTAGAATTAGAAGTGTTCAAAGTATATTCATTGCATGTAAAATATATCGGCATGCGATGACGTCACATCTGGTTTCGCCGCGTCTTGTGGGAAAGTACCGGTTTGAAATTAACGCGAGGGTGGGGGCTCACCACGAGGCACACCTGAGCAGAAGTTGTTTTGCAGGCATGAGAAATCACAGTGAGAGCAACGCTGTAAGTTAATAGATAATCGATATATTGAACTAAGATGTTAATGCTGATCCTGTTAAAAGTAACGACGGTCGATAATGTTTATGCTTTCGTTAGTTAAAGAGTTGCGGATAGTTTGCATTGAAGTGTTTTTAAAGTAGTCAATGGAGCAGGTAAACTCTGCCTGTATACTGCATCTTAGTGTAATGTAGTTATAGTCACCTTTGCAAGTATTTACAATTGAAATGTGAGATTAAGGAAGGAACAAATACTGTATCAATCTTGTATTGTTTTATCAACAGTTTTCACCATATGTTAATGTGAAGAGTGAACAGTAAATGGTTAATCTTACTGCGATCTGGTTTCATTCACTGTGGTTTATCTCGACGTTGAATTCGGCGTTCCGTTACACCCGAAGGAGAACGTGACAGGTATATTGGCCTTTATAAATCAAAGTACTGAGTATATGAGTTGGGATGTAATGGTGAGGTTGTATATTGCATTTGTGAGGGGGAATTTGTAGTATTGTGTGCAGTTTTGGTCACCGAATTACAGGAAGATTATTAATAAGGTCGAAAGAGTGCAGAGAAGGTTTACAAAGATGTTGCCGGGACTTGAGAAACTGAGCTACAGAGAAAGGTTGAATAGTTTAGGACTTTATTCCCTGGAGCGTAGGAGAATGAGGGGTGATTTGATAGAGGTGTATAAAATTATGATGGGTATAGATAGAGTGAATGCAAGCAGGCTTTTTCCACTGAGGCCAGGGGAGAAAAAAACCCAGAGGACATGGGTTAAGGGTGAAGGGCGAAAAGTTTAAAGGGAATATTGGAGGTGGGGGGGGGGGGGGTCTTCTTCACAACTGGGTCTGACAGAGGCATAACTGTTCCTCTGGGCACATTCTGTCTCACTCCCAACTATTTTGTACCTTCCTTTGCACAGGTATGTAATGTCTAAAGGACCAGTGTTTGAGTAAATGAGACTCACCAACTTTCTCCTGATTGAATCACTGGAATCTCCGAGTCAGACGGGTTCTCTCCAGTCGGTGCTCTCAATCCTCGGGCTGTTTCACTTGTTGCTGTTCCCTCGTCTTCAGTCGTGGTTTTTCTTCCAATAAATCTCTCACTGCAGGTCTAACTTTAACATGAAAGATAATGAAGCACATTAACAATACAAAGGAGGACCAAACATTTCTGCTTAATGTTAGTAGAAACAAAACTCACTGGAATTTAAACGTTGAAGGCAAATATAATGATCTCAGTGAACAATCTTTTATTGTCCCTCACATGAAATAGACAATATGGGATAAGAAGGAGCCATCATTCAGTCATGGTAAGACATACGACACAGGAACAGAATCCGGTGATTCGATCCATCTGGTCTGCCCACCATTCAACCATGGCTGATGTTTATTCCAAAACCAAATTCCTGTCTTGCTCCTGTAACCCTGAATCTACTTAGCAATCGTGAGTATATTAATCTCTGTCATAAATATACCCAAATGGCAGCCTCACTCAGACTCTGTGGCATCAAATTCCACAGATCAGACATCTTTTTGGCAAAAAAAAATTCTCAACTGAATTTTCACAGGAAGCACCTTTATTCTGAGACAGTGCTGTCAGATCACAGACTCTCTATCCAATGGAAACATCCTCTCCATGTCCAGTGTATCCAGGCTTTTCAGCATTCGGTAGGTTTACTTAACCATACATCCCTCCACCACCCACACCGTCCCTCTGAACTCCATCGAGCACAGGTCCAGAACCATCAAATGCTCCTCATACATAAAGCCGATCATTCCTGAGATTATTCATGTGAACCTCATTAGCAACAACTGTACCGGACACATTTCCAGGAATAACAGACAAAATGGTTCCAGGATAATTTACAAGGACAAGTTGTGCTTCCTTTACTGTTATACTATCACTCCATTTCCAGACTAAAACAGCACCATTTCAGGAAGTTTGTATTACAGATCCTGTCTTGTCTATACTGGACCGACCGCCGTCGCTGGACTATAAACTTGCAGGAGTAATGTGTGGCTCAGCTCTACTGCGTGGAGCTGAGGCTGAAACCATTCTCCCCCGAGACTTCCCAGTCCCTCGGAAAAGCAGGCACTGAAATCAAAGATCCCCACAACCTGGGACGTTCTCCTTTCTCACCCACCCCAGTCCGGGAGAAGACACAACAGCCATAAAGCTCCAATTCAAACGCGAGGAGCCTCAGGAAGCGAGACGAGTTCGGGGAAGTTAATGGGACGCAGTGGCCAAAATCACACCACGTGATCTGGCGTCACAAAGCGGAGGGCGGGGCGAATCTGCGGCACACAGCCTCACGTGACCTGTCGGCGGGACTTCCATTTCAATTCTGCAGAAACAGACAGCCTGGGCTCCTGGTTTGTATCGTTCAAAGCAGATTAAGTGAAGTCGACACATTTCTGACGAGCCCAGATAGCTGGAAAACAAATGAGTTCCTGGCCCTCAGTTCGGGGCTCACGGCCAACATCGGATCTCCCCGCTCGGGACCGGTCTCAATACTCACCGATGGGAAAGTGATATCTTCGGCCCGCAGACAGTGATCCCGACGGAAGAGACGAAAGTCTTTCCCGAACACACAGCCGACCCACTTCAGCTCTGAGCGGAGAGGAAAACACCGTCCACCCGGAGACTGTGAACATGCGCGAAGGGATTGTTACATCATCGGGAGGCGGGGACGCGCAGGTGCTGCCAATCTACGGTTAAATGGGAGGGGCAAACGGGATCACGTGTCAGGATTGGTGACACCTCCCCCCCTCCCCCCAGGCAGAGACTCCAACTGCACATTAGTCTGTGGAAAGAAGCAAACCTGCCGCTCACATCTCATCTCACCTTAAATGTATTAGACATTTTAACACCCAGGAAAAATATATCGTCTATCCACTCTATCTATTCCTCTCGTAATCTTATAAACGTCAATCCAGTCTCACCCCAGCCTGCGCCGCTCTGGAGAAAACAACACAAGTTTGTCCAGCCTCTCGTTATAGCTCATGCCCGCTAATCCAGGCAGTGTCCTGGTAAACCTCTTCTGCGCCCTGTCCAAAACCCCGACATCCTTCCGAGAATGGGGGCGACCAGAACTGTATGAAACACTCCAGATGTGGTCTAACTAGTTTTATAAAACTGTGTTACGAGCTGCAACGTTTTAGAAACGAACCAGCAGCAACAGAGTTCACAGCGGAGTCTGGTTTTGATGTTAAAACCATTCTCTTTATTAGTGTATAGTAACTTAATGAAATAAAGGAAAGTTGACAGTGTTAAGTGTATATATGTGTAAATGTAATTCCCAGACTATCGAGCCAGAGGGGACAAAGCTTAGATTCCTGAGATGGTAAAGTAGGAATGTTCAGTAATACACGGAATGATGGGACAGAGATATTTGTGATCCAGGGTGAAACGTAGAGAAAAGGCCATTACTTCAAAATAATCGCCGTCGAAGTTCTTATCCGTTGAATCCGTCCACAGACGAGTTATCAGCGAAAGTGACCTGTCACAGGAATACCGTTTTCCAGGGGTTGCCACACAACATGCCCAGGCAAGGGTTAACACAAGATATTCCATAACCCACTCCTATTGATTATACGAAGTGACAGCCACAGACGTTCTTTGTGGTTCCGTGTACCGATGATCAACCCACTCTTGTGGGCAGAGGAGAGTTCCAATCCTCAGCTGCGACTAACTGAAGCGATCAGCTTTTCCAGTCTCTCTCTCTCTCTCTCTCTTTAGACTGGCCGACTGCCTGTCTGCAGATCGCTCTCTCTCTCTCTCTTTTATGGTTCAGTCCACAGTCAGCGCTGTCAGCCTGTGACTGACGTCATAGTCCCGCCTCCTTGGGGTCTGAGATCCCTCTGATCATCGACACTGTTCAGGGTTTTGCATTTAACAGTGTACTGTCGCATACATTCGACCTACCGAGCTGCCAAGATGATCATCACTAATCAAATCTCACTGAGATTTCTCAGGTCCTGTTGAATTTATTGACAAGTGCACCAATACGGGAAGGTACAGGTACAGAGAAACACTGACTTGTGGCAGCATCACAGGCAAGTACATTCAGATAACACACGGAACACATACGATTCTCTGTCAGTAACAATCTGTAAATATGTTTTAAGTCATTAGCGATGTATAAAATACATTGTGTCATGACAAATATTAAAATGTGCATTTTGTCTCAATAACAGACATGGAAATGTTGAATTTGGTCCCTGTCTCCATTCCTCCTGTAATCCACAACCAGCTCCTTTGTTTTTGTCACAATGAGGGAGAGGTTGTTTTCTTGACACCACTGTGTCGGGGTGATGACTTCTTCTCTGTCGGCTGCCTCGTTATTATTTGAGATTAGGCCAGTCAGTGTAGTGCCGTCAGCAAATTTAGTTAGCAGATTGGAGCTGTGGGTGGCGACACAACTCATGGTTGCACAGAGTAAAGGAGGGAGGAAGAAGACAACCCTGTGGGGTATGTGTGCTGAGGGTCAGAGAGAGAGGTGAGAGAGCCCACTCTTACCACCTGCCGGCTATCTGACAGGAAATCCAGGATCCAGCTACACAAGGCAGGGTGAAGGCCGAGGTCTCTGAGCTTCTTGTCGATACTTCACGCCTTGGTATGGCTACTGCTCTGCCCATGACTGCAAGGAACTGCAGAGAACTTTGGAGAGCAGTGAACATCAGAGAAACAAGCCTCCACTCCATGGACTCTCCCTACACTCCCCCTCCCTCGGAAAAGCAGGCCACGCTTTTCGAAAAGCAGGGTACTCAAAGACCCTCACAACCTGGACATCCTCGCTGCAAATCCGCTCCCGCATCGGGGAAGAGATACAAAAGCCTGACAGCGCGAACCACCCGGCTCAAGGACGGTTTCCTGTCTGTGGTTATAAGCCAAATGAATGATAAAATGGACTCGGCCTCACAATGTAACTCGACGTGACCCTGCACCATATGTCTATCTGCACTGCACTTTCTCTGCAGCTATAATGCTTTGTTACATTGTTGTCTTGTCATTTTCATTTTTCATTTTTAGAATTTTTTTTACTAGTACATAATCTTCTACAGCTACAGAATGAAACAAGACTTCAATAGATTAATATGTATATAATTAATAAAGTTGAAGGAAAAAACTAATCGTAAAATATAAAAATGGAAATTATATATAGGAAAAGGAAGGAAATAAAGAACCCCATCTAACTAGGGGGGACCCACGAACAACAAAAAAGGGAAAAAACCCATTAGGAATCAACCCCCCGGAGCAATACGTTTAACCATCATCTAAATATAAAAATAGAATCATCAACCGCCATTTCATATTTATAATAAAATAAAATTGGAAGGAAACCATATAGCATATTACAAATTAAATGATAATATTTGGCAAAGAACTCTATCTTCTCTCAAAATCGAATCGAGGATCAAAAGTTCTCCTATTTTTTTTTCAAACTAAGACATAAGATTCCTTGAGAAAACCATTCAATTAATGCAAGGGAAGAAGTATCTTTGTATCTTAATAAAATAGCTCTTCTTGTCAATAGTGTAACAAATGCAATTACATGTTGATCTGAAGATGAAAATACCCTGAATATGATGTGGAACTATACCAAATAGAACAGTCAGTCTATTAGGTTGTAAATTCATTTTCAGAGCTTTAGATCTTGTTGGAAATAAAGACTTCCAAAACGATTTTAATGATGAACATGCCAGAACATATGTGACAAAGTAGCTACTTCAGTTTTATATATATCACAGCATTTGTCTATACTAGGAAATATTTTAGATAGTTTCTCCTTTGTTAAATAATAACGGTGAACAATGTTAAATTGAATTAAACAATGGAATATAGAAGAACAATTTCCGTTTTTCAAAACTCGAAGCCAATCTTCATTAACAAAGATCATATGAAGTTCTCTCTCCCAATCTTGTTTAATCTTTAGTGATATGTTCTCATTTGTAACAAAAATAAGTTATACATTCTGCCAATGGAAACTTTCTCTAAGGGATTCAATTTCAAAATGGTATCTAACAAATCAGATTCTTGTAAATATGGAAACTTAGGTAAGCATTGTTGTAAAAAATGTCGAAACTGAACATATTCCAAAAAATGTGTATGAGCGAGAGAAATTTTGTCAATTAGCCCTTCAAAGGTCATCAATCGACCATCACAAAATAAATCTCTAAAAGAATGGATCCCTTTATTGTTCCATAGGAGAAAAATGGTGTCAGTTGTTGAAGGTATAAATGAAAAGTTTCGATATAAAAAACTAGACAACTAAATTGTTTCAAATTTAAAAAAAATACGAAACTGAACCCAAATCCGTAGGAATAGTTTAATAACCGGGTAAAGATTTAAATTTGGAATTTTGGAGAGCTGTAAAGGTAATGGAGCTGCTAAAATTGAAGTTAAATGAAATTGTTTAACAGCTTTTAATTCCAAATCAACCCATAATGATTTTTGTTTCTTATCAAGCCAATATAACCAAAAACATAATTGTCTAATATTCACAGCCCAATAATACAGTCTTAAATTAGGAAGTGCAAGTCCACCATCTTGTTTAGATCTTTGTAAATTATACTTATTAATTCTTGGTCTCTTATTGTTCCAAATAAAGGAAGAAATAAGAGAGTCAATTTGATCGAAAAAAAATTTAGTTAAAATGATAGGTATACCAAACAAGGCAGTAAGGGGATTTGGGTCAAATTGGACCCAAAATAGTTGTGAAAAGGTATGGAATACTTCCCGCCAAATCTTTTCAATTGTAGGGCCAAACCAAATGATATGAATTAAAGAGGCATCAGCAGAGTTGCATTTATTACAAAGTGGAGAAACATTCGGGTAAAAACTGGAGAGCTTCTGTTCAGAATCGTAAGCTCTATGAACCACTTTAAATTGTAGAAGAGAATGACGAGCACAGAAAGATGATTTATTAACCCGTTTAAGAATTTTATTCCATCTATCATCAGAAATCTGACAATTTACGTCATCCACCCAAGCTCTTTTTATTTTATCAAAGAAGTCTTGTCTAGACTCAATCAACAAGTTATAGATACCGGTAATAGAACCATTTACAAAGGTGTCCTGGTAAACCTCTTCTGCGCCCTCTCCAAAGCCCCGACATCCTTCCGAGAATGGGGACGGCCAGAACTGTATGAAACACTCCAGATGTGGTCTAACTAGTTTTATAAAACTGTGTTACGAACTGTAACGTTATAGAAACGAACCACCAGCAATAGAGTTCACGGTGCAGTCTGGTTTTGATGTTAAACCCATTCTCTTTATTAGTATCTACTTATAACATAGTAATTTGACGAAATAAAGCAAAGTTAGCAGTGTTATAGATGTGTAAATATAACTCCCAGACTATCGAGCCTGAGGGAACAAAGCTTGAGTCTTGAGATGGTAAAGTAGGAAAGTTCAGTAATCCACGGAATAAATGATGGGAGAGAGATATTTGTGATCCAGGGTGAAACGTAGAGAAACGGCCGTTTCTTCAAAATAACCGTCGACGAAGTTCTTATCCGTTGAATCCGCATACGAGTTATCAGCGAAAGTGACCTGTCACAGGAATACCGTCTTCCAGAGGTTGCCACACAACATGCCCAGGCAAGGGTTAACACAAGATATTCCACAATCCACTCCTATGGATTATACGAAGTGACAGCCACACACATTCGTTGTGGTTCCGTGTACCGATGATCAACCCACTCTTGTGGGCATAAGAGAGTTCCAAGCCTCAGGTGCGACTAACTGAAGCGATCAGCTTTTCCAGTCAGTCAGTCAGTCAGTCAGTCAGTCAGTCAGTCAGTCTCTCTCTCTCTCTCTCTCTCTCTCTCTCTCTCTCTCTCTCTCTCTCTCTCTCTCTCTCTCTCTCTCTCTCTCTCTCTCTCTCTCTCTCCCTTATGGTTCAGTCCACAGTCAGCGCTGTCAGCCTGTGACTGACGTCATAGTCCCGCCTCCTCACGCCGGCGCTCTTAAAGAAACAGTCACAGTACGACCAAAGGCTCGTAACAGCCGCAACACAACTTTCCGACTTTTGAACTCAATGCTTCAACTAATAAAGACAACCATGTCATTTGCCTTCTTATCCACCCGATCAATCTGTGCAGTCTCTTTCAGGGAGCGATGAACTTGGAGTCTAAGATCCCTCTGATCATCGACACTGCTCAGGGTTTTGCATTTAACAGTGTACTGTCTCATACATTCGACCTACCGAGCTGCCAAGATGATCATCACTAATCAAATCTCACTGAGATTTCTCAGGTCCTGTTGAATTTATTGCCAAGTGCTCAAGTACGGGAAGGTACAGGGACAGAGAAACACTGACTTGTTGCAGCATCACAGGCAAGTACATTCAGAAAATACGCGGAACAGAAGTTATACGATTCTCTGTCCGTAACAATCTGTAAATATGTTTTATGTCATTAACGATATTTAAAATACATTGTGTCATGATCAATACTAAAATGTGCATTTGTGTCAATAACAGACTTGGAAATGTTGAATTTGTTCCCTGTCTCCATTCCTCCTGTAATCCACAACCAGCTCCTTTGTTTTCGTTACAATGAGGGAGAGGTTGTTTTCTTGACATGACCATGTCGGGGTGATGACTTCTTCTCTGTCGGCTGCCTCGTTATTATTTGGGATCCGGCGGATCAATGTACTGTGGTCAGCAAATCTAATTAGCAGATTGGAACCAGCCACTGCAGCCCTACAGTGCACTATGTACTGATTGCAAAGCTACAAAATTGCATGTGAATAGCCTCCCCTCCCTCAACTCCACTCTTTCTGCGTCACCAGCAGACTGGGGCATCTCACATCTCGCTGCCTCCGCCAGGACATTAAACTGTGAACAACTGTGGTCAGGGACTGATCTCTGGGGTACTCCAAACGCTACCTCCTTCCAGTCTGAAAACGACCCACTCATCCAGACACACACTACCGGCAGTTTATCGATCTCCAACGAAAAAGCCTAATCACCTACTCCTGAGGGTCAATACCATTGCTGACTCGGAGTTTACAACCGTCAAATCCCGGGAGGGACATAATAATCAGAAAGTCTCTAGTCACAGCCGTGTAAATAAAATGTGATCTCAGTGGGTGTGTGGCGCATGCTCAGAATGCGAAGGAGACAGACAGACTGAGCCAAGTCACAGACTGATGAAGGGGAGGAATGATCCATTTTGATACAGCGAGGGAAGCGGAGAGTTTGATATTGTTCCTGATGCCGGAACTGTAGCCTGTTAGAAGATGAAGTCTTGTTCCTCCAACTTGTTCTGAGCTGTGACAGTTTTTTTCAGAAGGCACCATGGAGAGTAAAATTACCTAAGTTGAAATGTTGTCCTTCACCCTCCAACGTGCTTTGTAAGCTTTTAACAGTGTAGAAAAGGCAAAGGAATTGTCTATGGGACTCACAAACACGTTAGTCTGCTGTATCTGTCAGGTCACCATCGCTTGAATGCCGCCGGTCCTTGAATGTGGAGGCGGAGATGTTGGAGAAGACAGCGCCCCACTCGCGACAAGGAGAGCCCGATCACGTGTCCATGTCCGTGATCTGATTGGATACATCGCCATGACGTTATAGCACTGTGACGTCATTCACTGGCTCTCATTTTGGAAGGGATTCAGTCGGCCATCGCAGATACACAAACAGCTTCGCACTGGGAAGCGGCCGTTCACCTGCTCCGTGTGTGTGAAGAGACTCATTCAGTTAATCCACCTTGTGATGCTCCGGTGAGTTCACAATAAATAGAGGCCACATTTCTGTCTGGAGTGAGCAATGAGTTTTACTCAATCATCCCAGCTGCTGCAACACCAGAAACTTCACATCAGGGAGGAAGTTCAAATCAGCTCCGTGTTAAATGTTTAACCATCACGGTGACTGAAGGCAGCTGCGGGTTCATGAGGGACTGTTACTGTCAGATTCTGCAGTTCTTGCGGCTGCTCATCGCACCCAGGACTGAACCCTGGTCACTGAGCATTGGAGGAGTCCGTTCTGCTGATGGTAGCCTTAAACTAGACTGGTGTTTAATATTGTGGATCTGTGAAAGGTAAATCCTGTATCAAATCCCGTGTCTCGCTTGAGAGGCCACTCAGCCCAGCTGGTCCCTGCCCATGTTTCTGTTCCATATCAGTATATGAAAATCTACCCCCGCCGTTTCCCTCTCACTCTCCCTGAGATGACAGGTTGCATCTAGTCACCACTCCGTGGGATAGGAGATTTCCCTTGAATGTCATAGAATCACAGAAATCTACAACATATTATCGATACTTTGTCCCACAATGTTGTACCGACCATGTAACTTACTCTAGAAATTGCTTAGAATTACCCTACCGCATAGCCATCTATTTTCCTAAGCTCCATGTACCTATCTTAACAGACCTTTTTGTATCCGGCTCTACTACCGTCGCTGGCGGTGCATTCCACACACACGCCACTCTTTGTTTAAAAAACTTAGCTCTGACATGTCCTCTATACCTACTTCCAAGCAGCTTAAACCTATTCACCCTCGTGTTAGCCGTTTCTGCCCTGGGAAAAAGCCTCTGACTATCCACACGACCAATGCCTCTCATCATCTTATACACCTGCATGAATTTCCTGCATGATTGTCTCCGGGCTGAACAAGACGATGAGCTCACTGTGGTTGTGACGTTGTTCAGGGCTCCGGACGAAGTTGGTTAAACTCCTTCTTACCCGCTCTTTTCAACGTTTTGGGTCATTTTCACCAATTTTAAAGGATTGTGCCTCAGACAGCTGGGTTGTTGCAATTGTTACGTGCCAGCAGCAATAGATCACTAACGGAGTCTGGTTTCGATGTTAAAACCACTCTCTTCATTATTATAGTGACGGGGTCCTGAATTACCCTTATGAACTGTATTTTTGAAAAGAGAGAGGGAGATGTTCAACACCGGACACAGAGAGAGGGAGGGAGGGAAGGTGGACAGAGAGTGAGAGAGAGAGAGAGAGAGTTAGAGAGGAAGACTGCTCGGAGACGATGTTATGGTTTCTCTGCAAGCTTGTTGACACTTTTACAAGGACACTGTCAGCTTCTGTGTTCTTACAGAGAGAGAAGGGAGGAACTGTTTGATGGACAGCTGGGGCTCAGCACGATGAGATAAGTAGGAGGTCCGCTGATAGACCTCCAGACACATGGTTTTGGACACTGAATGAGCTTTGTTGTGTCCACAGAAAAAGTTGGGCTTTGGAAGATCGATCCGGAGCATCGATCAGTGGCTCTCGCAGTGTGAAAAGGCTGTGACCGGTGGGGAGTTATTCGTGTGTCCATCCCTCGCCTGGGTTAATAACTCCACCACTGAAGAACGGTCCCATTTATAGTGGTCACAGTCGGTGACTTCCAAAGGATTTCGGAGGACGAAGGGACTATCGACGGCGTCAGCTTACCTGAAGACTCAAAACTCTCCCTCTCTCTCTCTCCATCACTCCCCGACTCAATCCCACGAACTGAACCGAACTTCACTCATCACCGGAAGACGGTATCCATTCACCCCGAGGCGTGAAGAAGCTTGGCTTTCCTATTTACACACACACACACACACACACACACACACACACACACACACACACACACACACACAATCATTGCTAACCTGTTTGATATATCTGCATTTATATTGTTGTATAGCGTAGTTACTAATAAAGGGAATGTAGAGAGAAGGCAATTACGAAGAATTCCACACACATTCCACGCTGGGTAAACGAAATAACAGTCGCCGAAGATCTTATCCGTCGATTAGCTCCGAAATCCACTTAGAAATATCACCAGGTGACAGTCACAGGAATATCGTCTTCAAGTGATTACCACAGAACACCCCGATTCCAGGTAAGGGCCAACAAAAGTGATACCACAGGATACTCCAGCAAATCCACACATATGGATGATACGAAGTGACAGTCACACATCCGTTCTGCACTGCGTGTCGATGATCAGATCAACACAAAAGAGTTGCCAGCTTGATTCAGGGGCTCCAGAGAGAGATGGTGTCCAGAGGAGGAGGACGAATAAGACCAGCACGATGTGGTTAAAAGTGAAAGATTAGAAGCATTTGGAAACTGGTTGATCGAAAAAAAAGGTGGTTAATTTCTGCAAAACACAGGTGGAAATCAACAGATAAGGCAGAAATTTTGGAGAGGAATACTTAGAAAATGTTTTCTCAGTATTTCCAGCAACTGCAGAATCTCCTATGTTTTATATCTGCATTTTACTTTGGCATTAGATACACGTTGATATTGAGTATATTGCTTATGGGAGCCGCTTTCTGCATTAAAACAGCTGCAGATTTTTTCTATACCCAAGATAAAAAAAATGAGGTATGGACATTGAACCGGTGCTTGCAGAAATGTTTAATGGCACCGTGATTACCCATAGGGCAATTCGTTAAGAATTTCGCCGGCGCTGAAGCGCCGATGAAATGCGCAGGCGTCAGGCTGAGGACGTCCCTGAGTTTCACGCATGCGCGTAGTGCACAGAAGGCTTTGAAAATGTCGGTTGCAGGTAAGAGCGATTAATTGTGTTTTTATCTTAAATACCGACTTCAGGATAATTCCTCTGAATTTCGGACACCGTGGGCAGCAATCCCGGGACAGTCCTGCCCTCTTCCCTCTCTCTCAGCTCCACGATCCGTACACGGGCCCCGGGGAGCTTCCGGCTGATGCGGGAATGTGAACCGATGGATCTCTCAGTCAGAGCTGAGCTCCAGCTATCTAAATGCAAGGATTAGGTACTCGGAGAAAGGGAACAAAATCTTTTACATCAGCAGTTGAGAAAATCATCTTTGTTCTACCTCCAACACAAACAAGAGAAAATCTGCAGATGCTGGAATTCCAAGCAACACACACAAAATGTCGGAGGAACTCAGCATTAGTACTCTTTTCCGTAGATGCTGCCTGGCCTGCTGAGTTCCTCCAGTATTTTGTGTGTGTTGCTTCCTCTACCTCCTCTTGCTCTGGACTTTTCTACCGGTGAGAACATGTTTTGTACCATTCTCTCTGGGTACGTAATGATATCAAACACCTTTGCCCTGGGCAACAAGTAGCTTTCGCATCACAAATGTGCCGGACTCCAGGGAGACAGACTACTGCCCTTCCCTTCGTATTCATTGGGATTTCATTCACTGAGTTCACCACCGTCAGTCATTGGGGACGGGTTCAGGGGGAACATATATGTAGAACACAGAAACTAGTGATGCCTGTTTGCATTTTGGTGATGCAAAAGTTGCTGGAGAATTTGCAAGTGGGAAGAAGTGGAGTGATATTTGGAAATCTGACTTCTTAAAGTGTAATTTAGCAAGCAAACCACATATGGACAATGTGCAAAAGCATTGGTGAGAAACTCCTGCATTTCCTGTTACAGGCCTGCTACACAGGTTGTGTGAGAGTGCAGATGAACTCGATCAAACCCAGAGGAGATCAAAGTTCCTATTGACAGTGCTTTGCTAGCCGTGAAAATGAATACCTCTCTATATAAAATTCATTGTGCACATCTTGTCACTGGGTAAAAAATACACAGTACAAGATTTATCTGCACACTGGTTATTACAAATTAGAGGGTTAATCGAGGGAAGGAGGGGAGACCTGCAGTGTCCCTGATGCCCTCCCCTACAAGATGTGCATCCAGCTGCAACTTGTAACCCTGCACTTCAATGAGCTGCTTGAAATGGGTGAATTCCATATCATCCAGCAGTTGGAGGGGGTGATAGATATGACATGAAGAGAGGTGAGTTACTCCCAAGGTGCAGGACACAGGAAATGGGTGAGAGTCAGGAAGGGGAATGAGGTTAAATAGGCAACGCAGAGTACTCTTGTGGCCATTTCACACAACAACAGGCGGACCACTTCAGAAGCTGTGGGGGTAATTACCTGGCAGATGAAAGTCAAAAGACTGATAGGGGTTTCGTTAGTTAGAGGAACAGAACAAGAGGGGACAAATATCCTAGTGGTAAGACTTGCTAGTGATAGTGAGCAGGGGAGGGGGTGATGTGGTTAAAATAAGTTGTAGGGGGAATGGGAGCCAGAATGACAGAACAGATAGTGGAGAGGGTGAATTGATTTGACTTTCTTTGATACATATTTCATAAACATGAGGAGTAGAAATATATACCTTACATCATCTAAATGTGCAATGTGTAATTTATAGTAATTTATAATAGATAGTTTGTACATAGGACAGTCAATATAACATCGAAATGCAATTGTATCAGCATGAATTAATCAGTCTGATGACCTGGTGGAAGATGACGTGCCAAAGACTGTTGGTACTTTTGCTGTGGTACCGTTTCCTGGATGGTAGCAGCAGGAACAGTTTGTGGTTCTGGTGAATTGGGCCTGTTTGTCCCCGATATTCGTTGGGCCCTTTTTACACACCTGTCTGTGTAAATGTACTGAATCATGGAAAGTAGATTGTGCAATGTATAATTTCCTTGTTTATATTTAGAGACATTTTTTGGTGTATAAAATGATGAGGGGTATTGAGCGTGTGAGTGGCCAGAGGAGTGTTTTTTTCCCCCAGGGTTGAAATGGTTAATGCCACTTTTCCACACTCCCATAGATCCTTTGTCCATCTCCTGAGTAAATAGAGATGGAAAAATATTTAAGATCTCCCCCATCTGCTTTGTTTCCACACGTGGATTGCCATTCTGGTCTTCCAGAGGACCAACTTTGTGCCTTGCAATCCTTTTGCTCTTAATCTATCACTAGAATCCCTGAGGATTATCCTTCGCCTTTTCTGTGACGGCAACCTCATGCCATCTTTTAACCATCCTGATTGATTTCTTATGTGTTCTCTTGCATTTCTTATACTCCATAAGAAACTGACTGCCTATCCCTGTTATGCAATTCCATTTTGTGCTTTACCAGGGTCTCAATATCTCGTACAATCCAAGTTTCCCTACAGTTTCTATCTTTACCTTTTATTCTGACATACCCGCTTACTACTTTCAAAATTTCGCTTTGAAGCCTCCCATTTACCAAGCACACCTTTGCCATAAAGCAGCCTGTCCCAGTCCACAGTTTCCAGATCCTAGTGTTGATCCATGCCCTGAACACATCCGCCTTTCCTACACTCCTCCTTGTACTGAAATATACTGGGCTCAGCATATTCACTGCACCATGCTCAACTTTTTCATTCCTGACTTTGTCTGAGGCCTGAACAACATCTGTCTCCACAATCTCTCCACTCTCTGTTCTGTTATTCAGGCTCCCATTCCCCCTGCAACTTTCGTTTAACCCTCCTTACCCCCACCTCCCTCCATGCAGATCTAACACCCCTTTGGCTTTCCTCTCCCTGATCAATAAAAAGGAGGTGCATACCAGGTACAGGCAGATAGGAACAAATGGGGTACTTATGAAATACAGGAAATTCAAGTGAACACTTATGAAAGAAATAAAGGCATGAGGTTGCCCCAGTAGACAAGGTGAAGGAGAATCCTCAGGGATTCTGCAGATATGTTAAGAGTAAAAAGATTGCAAGGGAAAAAATTAATTCTCTGGAAGATCAGAATGGTAATCCATATAAAGGGATAACATAGACTTGGGGAGATTTTTTTTGCATCCGTATTTACTCAAGAGATGAACACAGAGTCTATAGAAGTGAGGCAAAGCTGCATCAACTTCATGGACCCTGTACAGATTACAGAGGTGGAGGGGTTTGCTGTCTTGAGGCAAATTAGCATGGATCAATCCCCAGGGCCTGACAAGTTGTTCACTAGGACCCTGCGGAAGACAAGTGCAGAAATTATCAGGGCCTAAGCACAGATATTGAAATCATCCTTAGTGACAGGTGAGGTACTGGAGGATTGGAGGACAGGCATTGTTGTTCTGCTGTTCAAGAAAGGCTGTAAAAATAAACTAGGAAATTATATGTTGGTGAGCTTGACATCAGAACTGGGAAAGTTATTGGAATGTTGGTGCAGGAACCAGATATATACTGTAAGTATTTGGATAGGTGTGGACTGATAAAGTATAGACAGCATCGCTCTAGCCAAACTTATCGAGTCTCTCGAGGAAGTTATCAGGTAAGTGGATGAAGGCAAGGCAGTGGATGTTGTCTACATGGACTTTAGCAAGGCACTTGACAAAGTCTCATATGGGAGGTTGGTCAAGAAGGTTCGGTCACTCAGCATTCAAGATGAGACAGTAAATTGGATGAGACACTGTCCTTGGGAGAAGCCAGAGTGTGGTAGCAGATGGTTGCCTCTCTGACTGGAGGCCTGTGACTATTGGTGAGCCACAGGGATCAGTGCTGGATCTGTTGTTGTTTGTCATCTGTATCAGTAATCTGGATAATAAGATGGTTAGGGATCAGCAAATTTGCGGATGAAACCGAGACTGGGGATTCAGCGGACTGTGAGAAGACTATCATGGCTTGTAGTGCGAACTGGACCAGGTGGAAATATGGCTTGAGAAATGGAAAACAGAATTCAATGCAGACAAGTGTGAGGTGTTGCATGTTGGTAGGACCTACCAAGGGAGGTCTTTCACAGTGACTGGTCGGGCACGGAGGAGTGTTGTAGAAGAAAGGGATCTGGGAATACAGGTCCTTAATTAACTGAAATTGGTATCACAGTTAGATAGAGACGGAAAAAAAGATTTCAGCCCAATGGCCTTCATGAATCAAAGTACTGACAACAATAGATGGATTTTATGTACACTTGTTGAAATCATTGGTGAGGCCTAATTTAGAGTATTGTGTGCAGTTTTGATCACCTGCCTACAGGAAAGCTGTAAAAGAGGTTCAGAGAGTTCAGAGAAAATTCACAATAAAGTTGCTAGATCTGTAGGACTTGGGTTATAAGGAAAGATTAAACAGGTCCAGACTTTATTCCTTGGAATGTAGAAGATTGAGGTGAGATTTGATTGTGATAGAGGGGCATAGATAGTGTTAATGCAAGCTGGCTTTCTCCACTGAGATTGGGTGGGACTACAATCAGAGGCCATGGGTTAAGGATGAAAGGTGAAATGTTAAGGGGAACATGCGGGGAAACTGCTTCACACAGACAGTCATCCGGGTGTGGAATGAGCAGCCAGCACAAGTGGTGCATGCGAGCTCAATTTCAACATTTAAGAGGTTTGTGTAGAAACCTGGATGGTAAGGGTATGGGAAAGGGCAATTTAAATAGTTCAGCATAAACTGGATGGCCCAAAGTACCTGTGTCTGTGTTGTAATTTTCTATGACTGTGACAAGAACCTGAAATAATACAAAAATTCACTCCAAATCCTTTTTAACAGACTTAAGTTGAACCTCATTGTAACAGTGTGATACCAGATCAAACCTTGGCAACTCAAGTAATTTCAACGGAAGTATTGTCCTAAACGCATTGATGGATTTTGCAAATCTTTTTACAGGTTAAAAACGAGAAGGAGTTTGTCTCCAGGAAGCTCAAACATGACACGCCAGTTTTGTTGTCTCTGTCTATATATTTCAGAAGTGGAGCAAGGGATTCAACCAACCATCCTTCCTGTTCAGACTGTGAGGAGGGATTCACTCGGTTAACTGACCAACTGGCACACCCGTCATTTTACACAGGAGAAAGGCCGTTCACCTTCTCAGACAGTGGGAATGGATTCACTCGGTCATCTCAACTGAAGGTACATTAACAAGTTCACACTGGGCAAGGCCATTCACCTGTTCTGTGGGTGACAAAGGATTCACTCAGTATTCCCACCTGTGGACACACCAGTCAGTTCACACCAGGCAGAGGCTGGTCATCTGCTGAATTTCTGGGAAAAGATTCACTCAGTCATCTGACTTAATGGCTCACCAGCGAGTTCACACCAGGGAGCGGCCATTCACCTGCTCATTCTGTGGGAAGAGATTCATTAAATCATCCCACCTGCTGAGTCATCAGCGAGTTCACACTGGGGAGAAGCCGTTCGCCTGCTCAGAATGTGGGAAGGGATTCACTGAGTTATCCAACCTACAGAATCATCAGCGAGTCCACACTGGGGAGATGCCATTCACCTGCTCAGAATGTGGGAAGGGATTCAGTCAGTCATCCCACCTGCAGAGACACCAGCGAGTTCACACTAGGGAGAAGCCGTTCACCTGCTCAGAATGTGGGAAGAGCTTCACTCACTTATGCAACCTACAGAATCATCGGCCAGTTCACACTGGGGAGAGGCCATTCCCCTGCTCAGAATGTGGGAAGGGATTTACTCAGTCATCCAGCCTACTGAGTCATCAGCGAGTTCACACAGGGGAGAGGCCCTTCACCTGCTCAGAATGTGGGAAGGGATTCACTCAGTCATCCCATCTGAAGGTTCATCAGCGAGTTCACACTGGGGAGAAGCCGTTCACCTGCTCAGTCTGTGGAAAGGGATTCACTGATTCATCCACCCGGCAGAAACATCAGCGAGTTCACACTGGGGAGAAGTCGTTCACCTGCTCAGAATGTGGGAAGGGATTCACGGATTCATCCTGCCTACTGGTACATCATCGAGTTCACACTGGGGAGAAGCCGTTCACCTGCTCAGAATGCGGGAAGGGATTCACTCAGTCATCCCACCTGCAGAGACATCAGCGAGTTCACACTGGGGAGAAGCCCTTCACCTGCTCAGAATGTGGGAAGAGATTCACTCAATCTTCCACCCTACAAGCACACCAGCGAATTCACACTGGGGAGAAGCCGTTCACTTGCTCAGTCTGTGGGAAACGATTCACTCTGTCATTCCAACTACTGAAACACCAGCGAGTTCACACAGGGGAAAGGCCATTCGCCTGCTCAAAATGTGGGAAGAGATTCCCTGGATCATCCAACCTACAGAGACATCAGCAAGTTCACACTGTGGAGAAGCCGTTCACTTGCTCAGTCAGTGGGAAGGGATTCACTCAGTCGTCCCAACTACTGGCTCACCAGTCAGTTCACAATGGGGAGTGGCCATAGTTATGAATCCCTGGGTTTCGTTTGCTGTGGACTGTCATTTTAAGAGAGATCAAGAGATTAAGAAGGTGGATCAGTCTGACTTGCAGCTTGTTTACATCACTCGCAGCTTGTTTAGTTTTAACCGAGGACACAGACACTCAGAGTCAGACGGAGACGAACTAGGGAAAACTGAAGGATCGAAACAAGGGAACTAGTGGCCAAGGGTCACTGTTTGGAACTTTCCTATGCACACAACGGTGGGTTAATTATCGATTCACCGTACATCGAATGTGTAGTTGTCACCTCGTTTGATCCATAGGAGTGGATCTGATTTGGGGTGTCCTGTGAAAACCACTGATGTGTTAACCCTTGCCTGGGTGTGGTGTGGTAATTCACTTGAAGACGAAACCCCTTGTGACAAGTCACTTTCGGTGATAAATCGTATGAGAGTTTGGAACGACAACAAATAAAATCTACAGCGACTGTTCTCTCGTTTTTCCACCATGGAACCTGTGGAATTCGACATAATTGCTTTCTCTCAACATTTACCCTGGATTACAAATATCTCTCTCATCACCTATTCCATGGATGAACTGCACTTTCATACTTTACCATCCCAATACTCCAAGCCTTGTTTCCCCCGAGCTCAATAGTTTGGGAGTTTTATTTAAACACATATATACACATAACACTGTTAACTTTTGTTTATCTTGCTTTAGTTACTATATTACAAGTAGATTCTAATACAGATAGTTTTAAGATCAAAAACAGACTCCAGGTATAGTCTATTGCTGCTGGTTCGTTTCTAAAACGTTATGATTCGTAACAAAATTGGGGCCTGCATCCAGTATATGAACAGATTTGGGGGTGTATTCATTAATTATCAATTTCATCCCTTTTCATTTATTGGTGTGTGGAAAATCAGCAGCAATGGATGCTGACCAGCCTCTGAGGCATTAGAGGACGCCAGAAGGATTGAGTTGTTGAGCCTTGCTAGAAGGGTAAAACTTGCTAAAGTGAAATTGACAATGAGGAGGGCACAGATGCAGAGGATAATAGCTGAACATTATGAATTTGAGGGTGTGTTTAAAGTGGAGGAGTTGGAGGTGTTTCCTGAAAGTAAACCTAGTGAGCTTGAGCTCCAGTACAAGTGAGAAAAATTAAACTGGAGGCTGCGGAAAGGCAGAGGCAGTTTGAGGCTTGAGAAGCAGAAAAACAGAGAAGAGGCAGAAAAATAGAGGGAGGAAACAGAAAGACAGAGACTGTTCGAGCTGGAAAAGATAAAGAGGTTGCAGCAAAGGAGTCCAGCGTTTTTCTCTGGTGATAAATTTGAGGCCAATTGGGAAGTTAAATTGGTCCCTCAATTTGACGAGGCCGAGATTGATAAATACTTGCAGCATTTTGAAAAAGTTGCTCAGAGTTTAAAGTGGCCAGAAGAGGTTTGGCCTATTCTCTTACAAAGTGTAATTCAGGGGAAGGCTCAGCAAGCCTATTCTGCTTTGATTGATGATGAAGCAGCTGATTGTGACATAGTGAAACAGGCTGTGCTCAAAGCTTACGAGTTTGTCCCAGAATCATACAGGCAAAAGTTTAGAAATTTGAGGAAATCTGTGAACCAGACTTTTATGGATTTTGCTTATGAGAAGTCTGTGTGTTTTGACCGCTGGTGCACATATAAAAATGTGAATGATAATTTTAACAGCTTGAAAGAATTGGTTTTAATTGAAGAATTCTAAAGGTGCGTCCCTGATGACACAAAGACATATTTAGATGAAAAAGATGCTGCCACTTTGCAGGACTCTGCTTGATTAGCAGATGAGTTTGCTCTAACTCATAAGGTTAAATTTATCCTGAATAACAGCTTCCAAAAGAGTAGCAGGGATCACCAGGGTAAACCAGAAATTAAAGCTGGGACTAGTGACAAGAGTAAGGATGAAGGGAAACAGTTGAAGGAGAAATACTCTGGTCTTACTTGTTACTATTGTAAGAAAGCTGGTCATGTGATGGCTGATTGTTCTGTCCTGAAGATGGAAAAGGAAAAGGAGGCAGTCCCGAATGCCTGTGATCAGTCTGTTGAAGCACCTGTAAACCCACAGGGTTCTGAACATTCTGTTTGCTAAGTTAAGGTCTGAGAGGTCTGACCAAGTTAAGAAGGTGTTCGATCATTTTATGTCAGATGGATTTTTATTAGTAAAGGAAGGGTGAACCATATTTCCAGTGAAAATTTTTCGAGATACTGCGGCTTCTCAGTCACTTATATTAGACAGCGTTCTAAAGTTTGGTGATGAGACTAACACTGGTGAGGTAAATCTTATTAAAGGCATTGGGAACGGCATGGTTTCCGTGCCATTGCACAAGGTAACTTTACAGTCAGGATTGGTTTCGGGACTTGTTAAGATCGGATTATGCTCCAGTTTACCGGTGGAAGATGTTACTTTGCTGTTCGGGAATGACCTGGCCGATGGTAAAGTTGTTCCTGCAGTGCTGTTGACAACTAACCAACCAGTGAAGACCCACAGATGGATTTTAACATTTATCCTTCCTGCACAGGAACTCGAAGTATGGCTAAAATGTCTGCCGATGCGGGAGAGCTTACAGCAGAACAGAACCAAGACTCTGAGATTGAAGCTTTAAAAGAAACAGTTCTCGCAGATGATGAGATTAAGAAAGTGCCAGCAGGGTATTATTTCAAGGATGGTGTGTTAATGCGGAAGAGGAGGCCACCTGCTATGCCAGCGAGTGAGGAATGGGCAATTGTTCACCAAGTTATAGTTCCTTAAGTTTATAGGGCTGAAATTTTAACTTTGGCCCACAGTATACCCTTAGGTGGCCATTTTGGAGTGAGTAAAACGGTAAACAGGATTACGAAATAATTCTACTGGCCTAATCTGTGGAAAGATGTTATGAGCTTTTGCAGAACCTGTCACACTTGTCAAGTTGTGGGTAAACCTGATCAGGTCACCCCAGTGCCCCACTGTGGTCTATACCTGCATTTGGTGAACCCTTTTCAAAATTTATAGTGGATTGTGTTGACCCATTGCCAAAGACTAAAGCTGGCCATCAATATCTGCTAACTATTATGTGTACTGCATCCAGATTCCCAGAGGCAATACCTCACAGAAATGTTAAAGCTAAAACTGTGGCGAAGGCTCTTACCAAGTTTTCTACATTTTCTGCTTTGCCTAAAGAAATCCAGTCTGATCAAGGATGTGATTTTACATCTGGATTATTCCAGCAGGTAGTTTATGAACTGGGAGCTGAACAATTTGCATCATCTGCATATCATCCAGAATCACAAGGGGCTTTAGAAAAATTTCATTCTACCCTCAAAACAATGATTATGACATTAAAATGTTGAAAATGGAAAAGACTGGGATGAAGGTATACATTTATTTTTGTTTGCAGTAAGAGAGTCTGTACAGAGATCACTGGGCTTTAGTCCATTTGAACTTGTATTTGGTCAGAGAGTGAGGGGACCTTTGACCTTGTTAAAGGAACAGTGGATTGATGGGGATGTACATGTTAACTTGTTAGACTATGTTTAGAAGTTCAGAAATAAACTACATCAAGCCTGTAGTCTATTGAGACAAAACCTAAAGATTTCTCAGAACAAAATGAAGTGTTGGTTTGATAAGCGGGCTTGCAAAAGAAAATAAGGTGCTTGCCTTATCTCCAATGTTGACAAATCCACTTCTGGCGAAATTCAACAGACCGTATGAAATAGTCTCTCAAATTAATGATGTGAATTATGTTATTAAAACGCCCGACTGACATAAACTAACACAGGTGGTACACATAAAAATGATAAAGCCTAATTTTGACAAGCAGGCACCGTCTGTGAGTGTTGTTGTCAAAACATATGAATCTGGTAACCCTGAGAATGAAACAATTGACTCATCTGAGACTTTTCACAAGCCAAACATGGTCCCAGTTAGGCAAATGAACTCGGTTGTTCTGGAAAACATTGATAACAAGTTGGCTCATCTGCAGCCAAAGCAACAGCAACAGCTGAAAGAATTAATTCTGAAGTTTAAGGATTTATTTCCCGATGTTCCCAAGCAAACCGCGGTTGCAGTACATGACGTAGATATTGGTCAAGCCAAACCGATTAAACAACACCCATATTGCATGAACGTAAAAAAATGTAAATTGGCTGAGCAAGTGTTGTAAGTGGGGAAACAGATTCGATATGTCTCAGAAGCAAGGACTTTGGACAGAAAGTGATTTTATTTACAGAAGGCAAACGTGGGAAAACGGCAACTGAAGCAACACGCACAATTTACAGCAGTCGTGGGGAAAGTCGGTTCGGCAATAAAACACACACGGACAATTACTAACGAACGTGGGAAAATCGCCTGGGAACAAAGTGCACGCGCATAACACCCGCACACACACGCAAACACACAAAGGAAAATTCTATACGATATCCGCCAGCCCTTGACCCTGTGCAGGCACAGCTCTGTGTTATTAAAGAGAGTAATCAACGCTCCCATCCTACAATGCACAGCTCACTAACAATTTCTCCAGCGCCGTTCCACGGTTGTCAGCCTGGAGTGAAGCAGGGTGGTCTCTCGGAGATGGCAAAGGGAAAGCACACGCGGCACCCTTTATAGTGCTCAGGGATGGAGGGTCCAGCCCAGGTAATCTACAGAGGGACCAAAGGCTCCGTGCCAGCAGAGTTAAGTCGATTACAAAGGCCGATTGCTCGAGGCCAAGTACAAGGCTAATTAAAGGGGCCAATGGTGAGGTGTGTATTTGGCAGGTGGTGTGCCTTGACCAGGTAGTGGGTAGTGTTGTCACGTGACAGTCACGACCCCTCCAATACAGTCTACCCCTCGGATCCACGCCACTCGCCAAGCATTACATGTAACAGAGTGAGAAGGAAAGTGCTATATCTTAATGGAAGTCTTACACTTAACTATTTCTAAGGTTAACGCTGTATGTGACTGTACAGAACTAGAGAAAGACAGACGTGCTGTGAATAACATACACACAGCGATGATAACGAGAGGTAAAACGTAGAGAGAAGGCAATCACGCCGAATTCCACGGGTTCCACGGTGGTAATTAATAAATATCGGTGGTGGAAGATCCTCCGTCGAGCCGTTCCAAAGCCACACACGAATTACCACCAGAGTGATCTGTCACAGGGATGCCGCCTTAAAGGGGTTACCACATCACACACCCAGGCAGGGGGTAACTTCGAGTGGCCCCACAGGACATTCCCAGATCCACTCCTTTGGACTATACGGAGTTACAGCCACACATCCGATGTGCTCCGGATCGATGATCACTCCACCCTTGTGGGTGTAGCAGAGTTCCAAATCCCCAGCCTCGACAAGCTGGAACTGCTGCCTTCTCCAGGTTCGCTCCTCTCTCTCTGTCTCTTCTTCCGACTCCTGACCGTGACTGTCTGCGTCCTTGTTTTAAAGGTAAACAAGCTGCGAGTCGGTCAGTGAACAACGTCATAGTCCTGCCTCACTGAAGCGCTCTGTTAAAGTGACAGTCCACAGTGAACGAAACCTGCGGGTCCGTAACAGTGCATTGATGGGCGAGAAGGGGTCAAACCTTGATTGGCAGCTGACGTGCCTTCCGACCGGGTAGTGGGCAGTGATGTCACGTGACAGTCACGACCCCTCCGATACACTGGGTCAGGCAATGTTCTCTCAAACCGCTCAGTCTCTGTGTACTCCCGACATAAAAACAATTAACCCTGTCTTTTCCTCCAGGCGACCAAGAACGCTCGGAGACGGCTTTCCTCCAGCAGCTGGTTCTCACAGCGCCAGTGCCTGGATCCCAGCTCAGAGTAGATGAGGAAGAATGTCCTTAACTCCTGGTGGAGTCATCGGGCGCCGTCATGACAAGTTTTTGCACCGATCTTTCTGGTGATTGCTCATGGCGTTTATGTGGCATTCTCCAGTTTTATTTTTACGAGGTCGAGTTGCCAGCTCGACGCTCAACCCAGCACGGATGGAAAGCGTGCAAGGGAGCCGGCTGGCCTTGAACTCGGGACCCTTCGCTCCGGAGTCCGGCGCTGATGCCACGACGCCACCAGTCGGCCCCGCCTCAGAGTGCCGAGGGGCAAATTCCATCCACACAAGGTGATGGTTCGAGGACGGCATTTGCCACATTCAGGTTGCCATCGCGGGGGAGCTGTACGCTTGAGAGACATAGAGGCGATCTATTCGGGAATCTCTCCCTCTAGACCTTCTGAAGAAGGCTCCAGAGTCATGAAGTAGATCCCGCCAGGTGTCCAACAAGTCAAAGGAGCCGACTAACTCCTTCAGCTTCGTTGCCGCCGCTGCCTCGCGCTGGAGACTGCAGAGGTTCCCCACCTCGAAGGTCCATTTGAAGTCCCCACTCCCAGGACCCATGGAGCTCAGTAGAGTGGACAGCTGACGGAATAGGGAATAGGCGCGTCTGCATCACCCCGCCCCTCAGGGCATACACGTTGATGAAATGCAGAGGTTCACCATCCAGGCGCACAGCCAGATGGTGCAGGCGGCCGGGCTCGACATCTCGAGCTTTAACCATTTCCGGCCGGAAGGTCGAGGCTAACAGGATCACCACCCCGGTAGAGTTGGAGCTGAGGAGGCTCAGGTAGACCCCTCCCTGCCGCAGCAGGAGCCAAGCGGACTCGTCTCCCGGGATGGTATGGGTTCCCTACAGGAAACTCACCTATATCACCCATCCCAAAGGACTGAGAGATTCTTTTATCTGCAGAGAGAACCCCTGCTACCATTAAAATTTAGACCAGCTACAGTGAGCTTCATGTAAGGAGTTTACTAGGACTCAGCACCTGCATCCTTCCCGGTGAGAGCGGAGGCGCCCTCAATCACACTAGCCCGAGAAAAAAAAAAACAAGAATTCTCTTTGCTTTCCGGGCCCCAGTGGTGCCAACGCCACTCACCTGTGACCCACCGTCTCCCGAAGGAGCGAGGCTGATTCCCACTCTGATGTCCCTCACCAGGTCATCCGGAAAGGATTTCAGCTGCCGCCTGACATTCCCAGACACAGCATTCCTCTTCCCTTTCACCTTCCGTCTAAGGATGACTCGCAGGGACTTCATCAGCCTCGGCTTGCCAGACCAGCGAAGCGAGGCGAGTTTAGGCCGATGCTTTGCACCCTCAGAGGTGAGAATGAACTCTCTGATCTCCTCCACAGGTATCAATGGGGATTTCTCTGGAGGGGTGAGGATGTCCTTTGTCTCACTCCACCGCCTCACTACAGATAGATTCCCCCGTCTTCATCCCCGTGTGTTCGACAGACGGCTGCACTTAAAGCCCACACTGCGCAGCGGGTACCTCCCTCATACCTTTCCGCTGCACCGTCGCATCAGTCTTATCCACAGTTACGACAATGGAGGGATCATCCCCAGGGTCTCCCTGCTAGTCGTTATTTGATGGGGTCGGCATGCAGAGTACATCACCCTCCCCAGGAGGCAGGTATGAAGTGGGTCTCAGCAGCTCAGATCCTAGGGATCCACCGGCAGCCCGATTATGAGAGTGAGAGAGCTTGGTCTCCTCTCCGCTCTTACTGTTTGATGCACTTGCCCCCAGGGAATCGCTTACTACTAAGTCCTGGGTGGAGGGCTTCAGGGCTGTCGCGATTGTGCAAACAGGGCTCGCACTAACTTTCAGCACAATCACACCACCTACCACAGGACTAGTGGCTACATCTGGGGATTCAGGGTTAGACACAAACTCTACCCGGATTCCCACCCTTTCCTGGGAATTCCCCGCATCTACATTCCCTACCCTCTTGAGGGAAGATACCCTTCTCTTCTGAGGCGCACACAGGTGCCGGATTCACCAATGGCGCGGTACTCTCCGCTTCCAACTGCGCACTTTCCCGAGCCTCCCGCTCCACTTCAGGGCAAATAGGCGGGAGCTCTGCGGTCTCGGGGGCCGACTTCTTAGTGTGTTTGGATTTCTTCTTTGCTTTCTTTCTCAGCACAAGCTCCTCCCCGTCCCTCGCCTGAACCTCCTTGTACGTAGCCTCAAGATCTCCCACCTGAACCACGGGGCAGGGGCAGGGACTGAAACAGACGTAGGAATAGGAGCAGGAAGCAGGAGTCGGGTCAGGTGCAGGCACAGGAATAGGATCGGGGCAGAGGTAGCTGGGGCTCTGGTGCCCGAAGTGGACACCCTAGGGTTTCGGGTGTTAGGACAGTCCCTCCGAAAGTGCCCCATCTGACCCACGGGGCAGGAGCAGGGACTGAAACAGACGTAGGAATAGGAGCAGGAAGCAGCAGTCGGGTCAGGTGCAGGCACAGGAATAGGATCGGGGCAGAGGTAGCTGGGGCTCTGGTGCCCCAAGTGGACACCCTAAGGGTTCGGGTGTTGGGACAGTCCCTCCGAAAGTGCCCCACCTTCCTGCACGTAGCCCCAGGAGCACCCGCCTGAACCAGAGACTGGAACAGACGTAGGAACAGGGACAGGATTAGAGACAGGGTCAGGGGCAGGAGCAGGGGCCGGCACAGGTGTAGGAACAGGGATGGGATCAGGGGCAGAGTTAGCTGGGGCACTGGTTCCCAAAGTGGACTCCCTGGGTTTTCGAGTGCTAGGACAGTCCCTCCGAAAGTGCCCCACCTCCCAGCACGCATGGTACCGTGGGCGCTCAGAGTTCCAATACACCTGATAGTCTACCCCCTCGGGCCGGACAGTAAACCGGCCCTCAACGTCGTCCTCCATTTCCAGCTGCATGAACACCTGACGCCGGAAAGAGATTACGTTACGGAGGGTGCGTCTCTTAAATTTGAGTCTGATGTCAGTTATCTCTGACCGTACTTGTCCCAAGCTGTCTAGTGCGGGAAGCAGGACCTCGTTGGGGATTAAACGCTTAACGTGTCCGAAGACAATTCGCTGCGTGGAAATGTCACCAGCTCCATCTTTAAAAGGATGTTTTCCACCGTGATCCCCCCAACTAAGATCCCGGTGTACTAACTCATCATTCTCTAGATAAAACACTTCCTCCCCGAACTCATTCTCTGTGGCCAAAATACCACCTTTCCCAAACAAGTCCTCTAGAGCCGCCACATATTTTTTGCAGTGCGGTTTCAATGTATTCAATGTATTCAAAATACATTGCACTCGCGTTCTCCTTTCACCGACCAAAACAAGGCGTTGTCCGAGGCTGGAGATGCAGCCGTCTTTGTCCAACTCCCCGAAGGCCCGCAACTCCGTGGAGAACGGCCCGGCATGCTGACACTATGTCCAAATCTAGAGATATACGGATGTGCCGGTTATAAAGGCCTGGAGCGAGTTGAGTGACTGGCCGGAAAAGTTTGTACTCGACAGTACCTTGCTGGCTCGGCGCCAGAAATTCCAGCGCCAGGAAAGGCTCCGTCGGTCCTGCAGAACTTCCAGGCCGTGAGAGGTCCAGACTTCTCAACAGATGCTCCGGCTCCTACTCCGAACGAGAATCACGACGATAAAAGAGGAGGGACGTTGTTCTGATGTTAATGGGAGAGCAATGGCGTTTGTCTCCGTTGTTTGGAGCAAACCGGTCTCCTGGCGAATTGCCAGCAGCTGCAGCTGGGAGCCGTCAACGAACCCAGTCCAAACTGGCAGAAAAACTCCAAACGAAGCTTCCACGCTAAAACAGTGTGTGATGGGTGAATGTGGAGGGAGCCTTACTCTGTGTCTGACACAGGAATTGTGCGATGGGACAGTCTGAAGGGAGATTTTCTCAAAGTCTGATCTGCGATTGTGTTATACAGTGTGGAGGGAATTCTCTGTGTCTGACCCCGGTAGTGGGTTATTTCATGGTGTGTACAGAGATTCTCTCAATGTCTGACCCTGCGAGTGTGTAATGGGACGAGGTGTAGGTAGGTTCACTCTGTGTCTGACACCGGTAGTGTGCGATGGGATGGTGCGGAGAGAAATTCACTGTCACAGAACCCGGGAGTGTGTGATGGGATAATGGACTTATTGTGTTTCTGACCCCCCAGTTGTATGTAATTGGATGATATAAAAAGAGCTTCATTCAGTGTCTGACCCTGGAGGGTTCTGATGGGACGATGTGGAGTAAACCACACTCTCTGTTTGACACAAAGATTGTGTGATGGTACGATGTGGAGGAAGCTTCACTCTGTGTCTGACCCTCTGCTATTTCTGACCGTTGAGGATGCAGGTCTGATAGTATACCGTATATGAGCTTCCAATCTCTTTTGTCAATTTTGTCTGCAAAGCCAGGAGAGTGCTCAGGAAGGCTGTGGTCAGGAGAGTGGGTGTATCTCGGGTGCGAGGAAGCGGTGGTCAGCCTGGATGGGGATGCGGACTGAAGAGATCCTGGGGACTGGACAATCGCAGCCTGGAACTGAGGTGCAGCTGTACCACTTCATTGAGTGTGTGTGTGTGTGTGTGTTTGTGGTTCCCTATGCTACAGTTCCAAGGTGAACACAATGAGAATGTCCTTTGTAATCTGTTTCAGCTCAAGAACTCTTTTGGTATATCTCACACTGCAGAGACGTGTTTTCTCCCCATGTCTGAACCCGGGAGTGTGTGATGGGACGGTGTTGAGGTAGCTTCACTCTGTGTCTGTCCCCAGAAGTGTGTGATGGAAGGTGTGGAAGGAGCTTCACTCTGTGTCTGTCTCCGGGGGTGTGTGATGGGATGATGTTGAGGGAGCTTCACTCTGTGTCTGACCCCGGGAGTGTGTGATGGGACGATGCGGTTGGAACTTCACCCTGTGCGGAATGCCGGTATTCCATCCCGCATCCCATTCGTACTTGGGACCTCAGTGAAAACACGTCTGACATTACAGTAGATGTTAACTGTCTGTGGGCGCCCAGTCTCTGAGACGCTGCTGTATCAGTGTGAGGAGCTCAGAACCGTTATTGCAGTTCACCGAGTGCGGGGGCAGCAGTAACCCCAGGTCACTGTTTCTCCTCTAGTGAGACTCAGGTCCGACACCAATGCAGGAAGTTACAGCAGTTTATTGATTTCATCATGACAAATGTAAATTAAGGAATGTTTCAACTAGATAGGACACGGAATCACGTCACTGCGGCACCACCTCTGAGATCACAGAGAGCTCGGCTGAAGCAGGGATCTGTTAGAACGGTTAGAAATTAAACGTGTTTTGCAGGAAATCGGCCAACATGTCCTCATCCAGCGAGCAGCGATGTTCACACATTCAGATCTTCACAACTCCACTCTCAGTCCTGGTCTGGGTTCCTGCAGAGATCTCAGTTCCCTCTCTCCTGTTGGACTGAACCGATTCCAGTGCAGCCTGAAACAGATGCGAGAATAACGATGAAATAAACAGATTACACAACAGTGTCAGTAACAGGGGACCGGGGTTAATGTTTCAGCAACACTCACAGACAAATTTCACCAGAAAACCCGCGGATCCGCTGATATTTCATCACATTGAACATTCACACAAGCACTCACCCGATCCGCACCAGACTCGGGAGGGTCAGTATGACGCGGCGGAGAGCCGGGACAGATTTGTCTGTGAGCGAGTTTAATCCCAGGTCCAGCACCATCAGTGATGAGTTTGTAATGAGAGCGAAGGCGAGATCCTCGGCGCCAGAATCCCTGAGACCGACATTGTACAGACTGGAGATGAGAGAGAGTGAGGGTGAAGGACACAGAGAGACTGGAGATGGTACAAATCCCCAGTGCTTATCAGTAACACAAGTACTGATCACATTAATGTTCAGTGTCAGACACCCAGTGACTGTAAACACAATCTCCCACAGTCTGGTACTTACAGCAGTTTCTGTATTTTACACTCTGGGTTCCTCAGAGCCTCAGAAACCAGTTTCACTCCTGAATCTCCCAGTTTATTTTCACTCAGATCCAGCTCCGTCAGTGATGGGTTTGTACTGAGAGCGGAGACGAGATCCTCGACACCAGAATCTGTGAGACTGTTATCTCTCAGCCTACAGATGAGAGAAAGTGAGGGTGAAGGACACAGTGAGATACGGGACGGTAAAAATCCCCAGTGTTTATCAGTAACACAATTACTGATCAAATTGATGTTCAGTGTCAGACACCCAGTGACTGTAAACAAAATCTCCCACAGTCTGGTGCTTACCCCAGTTTCTGTATTTTACACTCCAGGTTCCTCAGAGCCACAGACACCAGTTTCACTCCTGAATCTCCCAGTTTATTACGACCCATGTTCAGATCCATCAGTGATCGGTTTGTTCCGAGAGCAGAGGCAAGATTCTCGGCACCAGAAACTGTGAGATCGATATTGTCCAACCTGGAGATGAGAGAAGGTGAAGGACACAGAGAGAGGAGGTGGTACAAATTCCCAGAGTTTATCTGTATCTCAATTACTGTTCACATTAATGTTCAGTCTCAGACACCCAGTGACTGTAAACACAATCTCCCACAGACTGGTACTTACCCCAGTTTCTGTATTTTACACTCCGGGTTCCTCAGAGCCGCAGACACCAGTTTCACTCCTGAATCTCCCAGTTCATTCCCCGCAAGTCTAAACACAAACAGACAGATTGCTAAACAAATTGATAAATTGATGAGGGTCTGAGGGAATTACTCTCAATCAGGTATTTCAGGAACCACTATACCGTTCAGTAAATCACTGATCAGTGTTCCCATCACTGTCAACGTCCCTCTCTGCCCAGCTCCAGGGTATTCACTGAGTATCAGTAATTTAATCTGTTGGTGTGACCCTGTAATATACACATATTCTGTCTCATTTCTGATGGTTAGAGAAGTGTTATTGACCTGAGAGCATCAGAAGGGGCAGGGATGAATGATGAAAGAAAGTCCCACAGTGTGGAAAATTTATGATTGGGAGACTGTTGATGGGAATGGTGGGAGAGACCGCACCTGAGGAAAACTCGATGGGAAGAGAGATCCCACAGGAGGAAGGAGGATGGGAAAAGTTAATCCTACAAGACGAGAGGATACAGAAAAAGATTGCATGGAAGAGGTGGGTCTGAACTGAGGCCCACAGTCGGGAGAGAAGATTTGCCCATGGGGTCTGGGTATCTGGTAGTGAGCACAGTCACACAGGTGGACTGATGGTGATAGTCACACAAGAGGAAGGGCAGGGGAGGACAATCTCACAATGGTATTTCTTTCCTTCTCACTGGGACAGTCTGAGGACGGTCTCTTGTCCCTCACCGGGAAGGGAGTGTGAATCTCTGCCCCACCTGCTGCAGTCAGTGTCGGTCTGGGTGTCAGTAACAGTGAGAAGGAACATTGTCAATGGACGTGTTACAGGCAGCGAGAAACACGACCATTCCTGTGATTTATTATCATTAAACCAAAGGCCGGTGTTCTCAGAACTGACAAAGTCTCTAACAGCCCTTCACAAGGAATCACAGAAACCTCCTGTACTTGGGGAATTAGTGGCCAATCACTAGGGCATTTGTCACAATTTTTCAGAACCTCATTTACTATAGTTTTAACCAAATCCCTTGACATTGAAACAACACAATGGAACAGAGTGATAGATAAGTCAAGTTACCTCAAATCCTGGCACTTGTGCAGCCCGGGTCCCAGCCGCTGGATTCCTTCACTCTGAACAAGGCAGTACTCCAGGTCGAGGTGTTTTATTGTGTCACGGAGTCCGATGACATGAGACAGGACCGCGCAGTCAATCGGGGTCAGTGTCATTCCACGGAATGAAAGTGATTCCATTGATTCCAGTGCGGCCTGAGCCAGTCCACGATTCTGAGACTCAAACAGGTAGTGCAATGTGTTCAAGAGGCTCCTTTTACCAGCTTCACTCCATGTGTTTCCAATCTGGCGTTTAACCTCCTCCTTCACCCAGTCAATCACCTGGCAGGTTGTTTCATGAGGAAATGGACCCAGAAACTCTTCCAGGCCCCGAGCTGTCATTGGGGAGGAGAGACCAGCAACAAAACGAAGAAATACCTCAAATCGTCCATCTGTCGTGTTGTGGGCTTCATTGAGGAATATCAGGATATCCCCGGGATGTGGATTCAGGAATTGTGCGACTGCAGCTACAAACTCTTGGATGGTGAGGTGTGGGAATGTGTACACCACACACCGGGCAGAATCCTCTCTCTCCAAAAGCTCCATCAGGAACCCGGACAGGAACTGGGAAGGCTGCAGATTGTGGTTGATCAAATCATCATCTGTAAACACAATCTTCTTCTCGGACACTCCTCTGAAGGCCATCTGACCAACCCTGAGTAACACATCACGGGGGTTCTCAATCTCACGGCCGTGGTTTTTCAGGATGTTGTAAATATAGTAGGAGTACAGTTGGGTGATGGTCTTGGGAACTCGCTGCGGGTCCCTGACTCTTTGTGTGAAGAAAGGGCCCAGTGCCAGAGCGAGGATCCAGCAGTAGGAGGGGTTGTAGCTCATGGTGTACAGGATCTCGTTCTCCTTCACATATTTGAAAACAGCTGCCGCCACAGTCTGATCTTCAAAATGCCTGCTGAAATATTCCTTCCTTTCCTCACCAACCAATCCCAGGATTTCAGCCCAGACACTGATCTCTGCCTTTTCCAATAAATGTAACGCAGTGGGACGGGTGGTCACAAGCACTGAACACCCTGGGAGCAGCTTGCCCTGGATTAAACTGTACACAATGTCAGACACTTCACACCACCACTCGGGATCTGGGCACTGGTGCTTTGGTTCTGTATCTCTCCGACTGTCAGCAAAATCGATTCTGTGTTTGAATTCGTCCAAACCATCGAATATAAACAGCAATCCCTCTGGGTTCTTCCAGACATCTCTCAGGATATTCCCAAAGTAAGGATACTGATCCAAAATCAGTTCCCTCAGGTTTATTCGACAGTTAATGGTGTTTAAATCCCGGAATTTGAAACTGAAGAAAAACTGGAATTGTTGGTATATTTTCCCCGTGGCCCAGTCATAAACAATCTTTTGTACCATTGTTGTTTTCCCTATCCCCGGGACTCCAGCCACTGCTGCTGAATTCCCAGTTTTGGATTTACTCCAGGAAAAGCTGCTCTGGAGTAACTGATCAGTCCGGATTTTTTCCAGCTCTCTGCGGAGATGTTTCTGTCTCCACTCCTCGTGGTCTCTGCCTCTTGCCAGCAGCTCATGTTCCACCAGTCTCCGATCTCGAACAGTAGAAATGACCGTGAGCTCAGCATATTGATCAACCAGCTGGAAAACCTTCACCTTCTCCCTCATCAGGATCGTGTTCACTCTCAGTGTTTCAGTTTGTGCCCGTAGAGTCTCCTTGTGTTTCTGTTGAACATCTTCCATGGGAACAGAGAACATAGTCAAAATGTTAAATGGTTCAACGGACAAAGAATATTATAACTGCATTTCAACATTCAGTGTTTGAGATTACATGAATTAATTCAATGCTTACATGGATATTAGGCAGAAAGTAAAATTCTGTTCACAGACACCGGAATTGACAGCGATGGATGTCTCAGAAAATGTCAATTTCTCATATTCTGTTACTAGTTATTTGTGAAGGTGAACTTTCCGCTGATATCCTATTCCAATCCTGACTGCACTCCCGTTGCAACAACATTTCACTATATTTCAAGCATTGTTTGCATCATTAACAGATGATGTTAATGTTGATCTGGCATGGAAATATGGAGAGAAGGACACTGTGAATTTTGGCAAAGCTGCACACTGGGGAGTCCATTGCTCTTACATCACAACAAGAGCAGAATATGTGGAAAATACTCAAGTCGGGCAGCGGTTGGGGGAGAATCACAGTGACATGCGGATCGATAACCCATCAGAATGACAAGAAAGAAAATGGGTAGTTTTCAATCGCAGTGATGGAGGATTGGTGGAAAGGTGAAATCTCTGTTATTGGAAGAAGCCAGAAGCGTCTGTCTCAGTGATGTACATTGTTTATGTGGAGAGGGTGGTGAAGTCTTGGCAACTGCTACTCATCAGTCTTGCTGTGGCGGTGTGGGGCGCTGTCTTATGAGGCCTCCGTCTGTCAAAGTCGACCATGGATGTCCTGACCCCTTCATTTCCATTCAGCAATGTCTACCCATGATCATATTTGCATATGCTTGTATGGAGTGCTGAATCCCCCTTGTGTTGATGAAAATATATCCTTAGAGCTAATTGTGGATTTCAGAAAAGGCAAGGTGAGGGTACACAACACAGCAATCCTCATAGAGGGATCAGAAGTGGAAAGAGTGAGCAATTTTAAATTGCTGGCTGTCAATATCTCTGAGGATCAAACCTCGAGCCAATATATCAATACAGCTACAAAGAAGACACAACGGTGGCTATCAGGAATTTCCAAAATCACTCGAATTTGTAACTGGGCATTTTAACTGGCTGCATCACCGTCTGGTTCATGGGGACCACTGCACAGGATCAGAGTAAGTCACACACTCAACGATTCAGGTACAACTTCACCTCTGCCATCCAGTTTCCTAATGGACATTCAACCCCTCGATAGTGCCTCACAAATCACGTTTTTATTTCCATTTCTGTACAACTTATTTAATTTAACATTTCATATAATCACGCAGTCATGCATAACTCTACATGCACAACTTTCAGGCCCTGATGCCATTTTGCTGCTCAGCCAGCTCCACTGGACAGGCCACGTGCCTCGCATGGACAATTCCAGGTTACCGAAAGCAGTATCTACGGAGAACTCACTCAGGGCAAGAGAGATGGTGGTGCCCAACGCAAGAGATACAAGGACCAAATTAAGCAACAGCTCCCTCAGGCAAATATGGAGGTTGTCCACGGAAAAACCAAGACTTCAGAGGAACCCAGAAGAGCGACTGCTGGAAAGAGGAGATGCAAGAAGGATCCAACTACCGAAATGCCCGACTCCCAGCGACATCCGTGTTCCAACTGCTCCCGGGTGCGCAGATCCAGCATTGGCCCCTGCAGTCTGCAACGATCGTGCCGTCATCCAGTACGTACGTTCGCACACACACACACACACACACACACACACACACATACACATGATGTTTTCCACCAGAAACCGGTCAGGACTGCCCAAACCAGAAATGCTGCATCAGCAGTTCCGTGCGAACAGCACGTATTGCATGACTGAGAGCTTACATTGTCGGTAATCAGCAGGAGCTCAAGAAATGCAGCTCCGATTTGTGGAATATCAGCCAGACAGGATTCAGGCACAACTCTCCTCCAACAACACACACAGCTTAGAGTAAGGTCTGCACACCATCGTGGACTTCAAAGCCAAGCATCGCTGCATCTCTCCCAGATGAGCCAAATCTTTTATACGCTCGGTTCAATATCGCCAACACTGAGGCCCCGAGGAGAGCTGACAAAGCGACCTGCACATTGGTCATCTCTGAGGCTGAAGTTCACATGTGTTTCCAACGAGTGGACAGTTGCAAGCCTGCGGGACCGGACGGCATCCCAGGGCGGGTACTCAGGATGTGCACGGCGCAAATGGCTGGTGAGTTTACGGATAATTTTAATCTCTCCCTCTCCAAGTGTAGAGTGCCGTCCTGCTTCAAAACATCCACCATTGTCCCTGTACCTAAAACTACGAAGGCAACATGTCTGAACGTCTGGCGTCCTGTCGCTCTCACCTCAATAATAAGCAAATGCTTTGAGAGGCGGATCAAGGACTACATCGGCCGCATGCTGTCACCCACACTGGACCAACTACAATGCACCTGCAGCTACAACCGATTGACAGACGACACAATAGTCACTGTTCTGCACACCTCCTTAAACATCTGGAGAAGAGGGATGCTTATGTGAGAATGATGTTATTAGACTACAGTTCAGCATTACTCTACAGGGAACTCTCTCTGGGCAAGAGAGATCGTGGTGCCCACGCAAGACGGACAAGGACCAAATTAAGCAGCAGCTCTCTCAGGCAAATTTGGAGGTCAACGAGCGGCAGCCGCTGATCCATGGAAAAGCCAAGAATTTTGAGGAACCCAGAAGAGCGACTGCTGAAAAGAAGAGAAGATGCAAGAAGGATCCAACTACCCAAACGCCAGCATCCCAGCTGTCCCTCTGTCCCAACTGCGCCCGGGTCTGCAGACCCAGAATATATCAACCTATTGGGGAAGAGAAAAGGATTTCGGGTATGCTTTGCTTCATGGTCATTAATGCTTGCTGGAACCCTGGAATGTCCATGCCCTTCAATCCTTTTGTTCCCCAGATCTGGAGTACCTGTGCTGCTGTGTGCACCTTTCTGGTTGCCGAGGGAGTATTATTATCACAGAGGGGGGATGATTCCTCCCAGAAACCGGTCAGGACTGCCCAAAACTTAAAGATTTCTCAAAAGAAAATGAAATGTTGGTTTGATAAGTGGGCTTGCGAAAGAAAATACCAGGTGGGGGATAAGGTGCTGACTTTATCTCCAATGTTGACAAATCCACTTCAGGCAAAACTCAATGAACCGTATGAAATAGTCTCTCAGATTAATAATGTGAATTATGTTATCAAAACACCCGACCGATGTAAACTAACACAGGTGGTTCAGATAAATATAATAAAGCGTTGTTTTGACAAGCAGGCACCATCTGTGAGTGTTGTTGTCAAAACAAATGAATCTGACAACCCTGAGAATGAAGCAATTGACTCGTCTGAGACTTTTCACAAGCCAAACATGGTCCCAGTTAGGTTAATGAACCCGGTTGTTCCAGAAAACATTGATAACAGGTTGGCTCACCTGCAGCCAAAGCAACAACAACTGCTGAAGGAATTAATTCTACAGTTTAAAGATTTATTTCCCGATGTTCCCAAGCAAACCGCAGTCGCAATAAATCATGTATGTATTGGTTAAACCGATTAAAAAAAAACCATATCGCATGAACTTAGAAAAGTGTAAATAGGCTGAGCAAGAAATTGAAAATATGCTGGAAAATGCTATTATTAGTCCTTCAGCATCAGATTCGAGCATTATTGTGCCTAAACCGGATAGTAGTGTTAGATTTTGCACTGATTATAGGAAGGCAAATGCAGTAACAAAAACACATGCCTATTCTATCCCCAGGATGGATGATTGCATCGATAAGGATGGAAAAGCTGAATTTCTTACAAAGATTGATCTGTTCACAGGGTATTGGTGTGTTCCATTAACGGACAGAGGTAAAAAAAAAAATCTGCATTTGTGATACCATCTGGATTCTATGAATATAATGTCTTGCTGGTTGGAATGAAAACTGGTCCAGGAATATTCCAGAGAATGAATGATCCTGTAATTCGGGGGTTGGAACACACAGATGCCTATATTGATGACTTGGTTACAGGGAGTGACACTTGGGAAGAGCATAGCTCTGCAGTAGAAAAGCTGTTTGACAGGTTTTCCCAGGCCAGCCTTACAGTTAACTCGGCTAAGAGTGAATTTGGCCATGCCATTCTGATCTGTCTTGGCTATGTTGTAGGTCAATGCAAGTTGGTTCCTGTTTGGGCAAAAGTCCAGGCAATTTCTCAAGTTCCTATTCTGACTGCTAAGAAGGCTCATAGAAGGTTTCTGGGAATGGATGGATATTATTGTAAGTTCTGTAAGAACTCTGCTGCTATCGCTCTTCCTCTGACTAACCTGAAGAAGGGTGAAAAGTTTGTTTGGACCGAGCCTTGTCAGGAGGCATTTGATCGATTTTAAGTTATTATGTGAGATTAGGCCAATCAATGTAGTGCTGTCAGCAAATTTAATCAGCAGATTGGAGCTGTGGGTGGCAACACAAGTCATGGGTGCACAGAGAGTAAAGGAGAGGGACAACTTATGTGGGTTATGTGTGCTGAGGGTCAGAGCGACTGTGGAGGTGGAGCCCACTCTTACTACCTGCCGGCGATCTGACAGGAAGTCCAGGATCCAGCTACACAAGGCAGGGTGAAGGCCGATGTCTCTGAGCTTCTTGTCGATACTTCACGCCTTTGTATAGCTACTGCTCTGCCCATGACTGCAAGGAACTGCAGAGAACTTTGGAGAGCAGAGAACATCAGAGAAACAAGCATCCACTCCATGGACTCTCCCTACACTTCCACTCCCTCGGAAAAACAGGCCATGTACACAAAAAACCTCATAACCTGCTGCAAACCCGCTCCCAAATTGGCGGAGAGATACAAAAGCCTTAAAGTGCGAAACACCAGGCTGAAGGACGGATTTCTGTCTGCAGTTATAAGCCAAATGAATGAAAAAATGGACTCGACCTCACAATGTAACTCGACTTGACCTTGCACCATATGTCTATTTGTACTGCACTTTCTCTGCAGCCATAATGCTTTGCTACAGTTATTTTTTGTTGTATATGAGCTCAATGTACTGTTGTAATGTATCGATCTGTGTGGATGGTACATCAGGCAAGATTTTCGCTGTAGCTCAGTACGTGATGAAATTAAACACATTTCCCCATTTTAATTGTGTAGAAATATTAGACAGACTGAAATTCTGCTCTGGACCCTCAGAAGAAACTGAACTGTTGTCTTTTCTGAGGAATGCAAATAAATGGAAAATGCTTCAATCTCACATTACGATCTGCAGTAACTGGGATCAGGTGACCGGTGGTGGGTCTCCCATATCAATAACAGTATCAGGTTTAGTAGCACCGGTATATGCCAGGAAATTCGTTGTTATTTGTTAATTCTTAAAAAAAGTTTTTAACAATTGCGATTTAAAATAAGAATATTTATAGTACAAAAGCAGAAAAAATAAAAATGTAATAAACTATTTTAGTTGTGTAAATGTAATAAACTATTTTAATTGTGTGGAACTATTTGACTGACTGGGTTGTAGCTTTGTAAATTCTGAAGTGAAGCTGAATTAAACTTTACACATTTATGAGAAGCTCAGAGAAATACAAATGGCTAAATTCTCACATAAATGGGTCAGACACCCAGAAATATTGGAAGCACTTCAGCACGTCGAAAGAGTGAATGAAACATGCAGAAAATATTACAAAAAAAACATTGTCCATCCACAACGAGAGGACGTGACAGATCCGGATCTCACTGACTTGTATGAACGGGTGAAAGATGAAGCTACACATACACGTAGAGCAGTGACCCGCAGATGCTGCAGATCTGCAGAAAAACTTGAACAGGAAACGGGATCAGGTGACGGGTGGAGGGACTCCCACCTGAACCGGTGACTCTGCTCCTCGCCCCTCACACGCTACCTGACCCATCCACCGCAGTCCCCACATTATTCCATATTTACACCAGATACATGTCCACTTTTCCACACCATATCTACACCGATCACTTTCCCTCCAACCCCTGGACACAAAATCACGGGCTCGATTCCCATCCCGTTCCTTAACATAATTCAAGCCCAAAAAGGAAGTGTTCACGTTTCATTTAAATCAGTTCTGTTTTTATCTACACTAATTTCTATTCACATTCCTCCGGCTTCTGTGGACGAACACTGAAACGTCAAGTGAGAAACAGCAGGGGTGGCCATTCAGCCCCTCTAACCATCAACAAGATGGCGGCTGTTCTCGCATCTCAGCCACGTTTCTGTGCAATCCTCATTTCCTCTATCCCTTCGGTCTCCACACATCTGCCGGCCTCTTTTCTACGTGAGGACGATCACTGTGTCTTCACTGCGCTCTGTGAAAGGTATTTCCAGACATTCACAACCCTCGGAATGGAGACATTTCCCCTCATCACAGTCCCGGACAGTCCACACCCTTTTTCAGAAACTGGGATCCCTGGTTCAACTGGTAATGATGTTGTGCATTTCAATGTGTTCACCTCTCAGTTCTCGACTCTCTAAATGACATTTAGATTTATCACATTTGATCTTTCTTCAAGTTATGAACCCACCACTCCAGGGATCAGTCAGGTGACTCTTCATTGTACTCACTATAACAAATACTCTCTAACCTCTTTGTTCATCCTCTATGGAATTAATTTCCATCTTTTGCATCCCCGTGTTGCCCCAACTACTCACTTCCCACCCTTGTCACTATTTTTATCTTCCACCTCCCCCCTCACCTGGATCCACCTCTCAATCCCCAGCTCTTGCCCCATCCCCACCCCTCAACCATTTTCCGTGACTATTTTCCGTCCACTCACAGTCCAGAGGGAGGGTCTCAGCCCGAAATTTTGACGGTCCATTTCCTTCCACAGATGCTGCCCGACCCACTGAGTTCTTCCGGCAGTTTGTTCTTTGGTCTGTATAACCCGTGTTAGTATGGGGAGCGGGATTTTACACCATATTCCAGGTACAATCTCAACAAAGCACAAATAATTGTCACTTTGCCCGGACCATTGCCCCGCTTCCAGGGCAACAGTCTGCCGGTTTTTGCCCCCCAATGTGCTGAATCCCTCTGCTCGATACCACCTGGGGCTCACCGTGAATCCCTCCCCTGTTATGTGTCCGGCTGTGCCGTGTTGTTGGTGGAGTGGGCAGCGTGGTGTTTGTCTCGATTCGGGTCACAACACCAGAATTGCCAGCGGGGTCCACACACAGTGGATTAGTCAACAGAAAACCTCCCGTACCTGCAGTCTTTGTCTCCTGGTAAACTCAACACCCTGACAGTGTGGACCATAGATACCCCTTCCTCTCAGAGTCAGGGGATCATTCAGACAGCTGATCGCTGAGAGGAATTATATTTATTGGTCATTAAAGTTCACCCAGATACGTTTGGACGGGTTTGATGGACGGGGTGTCACTGTGAAAGGGCCGGACGGCCGAACTCTCTCCGTTGTCCAAACATCCTTCCAGGTGAGGCGACACTTCACCTGTGAATCTTCCGGGGTCGCCTGTTGTGTCCGCTGATCCCGATGCGGCCGCCTCCACACTGGTGACACCGGCTCCTCCGCAGTTGCGCTGGGTAGGAATATTTTTTAACGGGTGTCGATATTTTTCTTCACTCTTCTGCGGGAAGTGTGGGTTTTGGCGGTTGATGATCGTGATGCCGTCCTTTTTGATGCGGGGGGTGCGGAGGGAGTTTCATTTTTTTCTCTCTCTGAACGATTTCATGTTTTATTTGTTTCCTGTTGCTCTGGAGAAGGAAACGAAAACTCAGCGTTATTTATGGATACCTGCTTTGATAATAAATTAACCTTTGAATTATCCACTCCGAGCGGGACTGGCTTAATTCGTCATTCAGACAGGAACAGTCTGTGAATGCTCCCATCCAATTCACCAATTCCCCTTACACCACAGATATATCTGTCCAGATACTCCCCACCCAAGACTGGAGCCAAACGTATTTACTACATGACAGACCCTAAAGACAAATTACAAAATAGTCATAATGGCTAACACACACAGAACAGACTGAAGCTGTCCTATCTCTACACATGAGTGCACAAGGAGATAAGCATCCTGAAACCCTAGCGAGCTACCCTGAAGAAGAAATATGGCTCAGCACGGATTAGCACATTGGTTCATTATCAGCAGTTTATTTCAGAAAAACAGGCTGCTATTTTTTTAATGTAGTGCTAACCCTTTTACATACTTTATCATTCCCTTCTTTAGATCATTACATGATCAACAAAGCAGTAACCTTTTACAGAGAAAGCAAAGAAGTACAGCATTAACTTCTCAGTGGGTAAAAACGGCATACAGCAGTAATTATAAGAATGATATGCACAACCATTTGGACATAATGCAATATAATGCCCCACATATTACCGATAGGTCTTCGAATATCACCATTTCGACCCTTTGGTGAACCCGTGTAAATCCTGCCCTGCTCTCTTGATGCTGTCAGTCTCCTTTGCAGTGTGCTGGGAGAGGGATGTAACGTTAGTAGACTCATCAGGGATAAGGGTGCAGCATTCTGTGTCCATAACAGCACAGGTTCCCCCTTTTTCAGCTGGGATAAAATCTAAAGCCGTACGATTCTGTACAATTTTTTGCCGGATTGCAATCATTTCAGTGGATATTTCTGTTACTTGGGCCTGTGTTTCTGTCAGGGACCCTGCAGTATTGTGGCCAGCTCCTTAAGTGCTTGTAGCCAAATTGATTGTCTCTCGTGAATTCCTGGCTACTCCATAGGAGAGAAAAGCGATCATCCAAAATTGCTCAGTCTTATTATTCCACTCGGTTGCTGGGCACCTGCAGTTATGGCCAGGATGCATGTTTCCCAGTGTAGGAAGTTCAGTTTGGTGGGGGCCTGAGAAACATCCCTCAAAACACTGACAGCCACAGTCATCTCTGACTGGACCACAGTTCCTCACTCTCTTCCCCAGGTGTTATTTGAGGAAGCCCAGGCTGAGAGTTCCTCACTCTGGTTGAGCAGGATTACAGACATTGGAATCATAGTTTTACCCAGCAGGCCCCTAGTTCTACCAGTATGGCAAGGTGTGACAGAGAGGCAGAAAGGTGTTAACATGGGTGCTCCCAGAAAGACATGTACACGAACACCTCTGTTACATTCCCGTAACGGTTTAAATGAACCAGCAGCAATAGACCACACCTGGAGTGTGCTTTTGATGTTAAAACCACTGTCTTTATTCGTATCTACTTTTAATATAACAAATTAAGCAAAATAATCAAAAGCTAAAAGTGTTATGAGTACACATATGTGTAAATATAACTCCCAAACCACTGAGCTCAGGGAATACCAAGCTTAAAGTCTTGAGATGGTGAAGTATGTAAGTTCAGTTCATCCACGGAATCAATGACAAGAGAGTGAGATTTGTAATCCTAGGTGAATGTCAAGAGAAGGCAATTACGTTGAATTCCACAAATTCCACAGTGGTAAAACAAGATAACAGTCGCTGCAGGTCTTATCCCTCGTTGTTATAAATGCACATATGAATTATCACCAGAAGTAGCTTATCACAGGAGTACTGTCTTCAGAAGGAACTACCACCCAAGCAAGGGTTAACACACAGGTAGATTCCGCAAGGTACTCCCAATCTAGATCCAACACACAAAGTATTACTGACAGTGATGTCCACAGAATATCCCTTCTCACAAGTGTTTACCACATAACACACCCGAATCCAGCTAAGGGTTAACAAAAGTGGTTGCCACGGGATACTCCAACAAAATCCCCATTTGCATTATACGAATTATCACCAACAGTGATTGTTCACAGGGGTACCTCTTCAAGTGAATTACCACAACCAGGCAAGGGTTAGCACAAGTGGTCTTCACAGGATACTCCCAAACCAGCAGATCCACTCCAATGGATCAACCAATGTGACAATAACACATTCGGTGTAGGCTGGATCAATAGTCAACCCGCCTTGTGGGCAAAGGGGAGTCCAAACAGTGGCCTTTGGCCACTAGGCCCTTTGTTTCGAACTTTCCATCTTCTTTCTTTCTCTCCGGCTGACTGCGTTTGTGACTGTCCTTTCTTAAATAAAACAAACTGTGAGCTATGTAAACACAAGCTGCGAGCAAGTGTAAACAGCTCAGCAGGAAGAGGGAATAATACCAATGGAGAGAGTCAAGCTGAGCCAGGGTACAAATTGCAGATGGCAGAAATGCCCCATTGTTATAGAAACAGGAAGAACATCAGGGAATTGATGGTCATTCCAGATACCAGCTCTCTGCCCAGTCAGGAGACGATTTTTCTGTCCAACTTGGGTTCAACCTCATTGTAACAGTGAGGAACAGCCAGATCAAAACTTGGCGACTCAAACAATCTCATCTGAAATGTTGTCCTACGGCCATTGATGGACTTTGTAAATCATTTCACAGGTTAAAACGAGAAGGAATTTGTCTCCAGGAATCTCAAACACAGCACGCCAGTTTTGCTGTCTCTGTCCAGATATTTAAGAAGTGGAGCGAGGGATTCAATCGACCATCCTTCCTACTCAGACTGTGGGGAGGGATTCACTCGGTCATCCTTCCTACTCAGATACACTCGATCATCTCAACTGAAGGTACATCAGCAAGTTCACACTGGGCAAGGCCATTCACTTGTTCTGTGTGTGAGAAAGGATTCAATTGGTCTTCCCACCTGTGGACACACCTGTCAGTTCACACCGGGCAGAGGCTGGTGATCTGCTGAATTTGTGGGAAAGGATTCACTCAATCATCCGACGTAATGGCACACCAGCGAGTTCCCACTGACGAGAGGCCATTCGCCTGCTCAGAATGCGCCAAACGATTCATTCGGTCATCCGACCTACAAAGACACCATCGAGTTCACACTGGGGAGAAGCCCTTCCTTTGTTCAGAATGTGGGAAGCGATTCACTCAATCTTCCACACTACAGAGACATCAGCGAGTTCACACCGGGGAGAAGCCATTCACCTGCTCAGTCTGTGAGAAGAGATTCGCTCACTCATCCACCCTAAAGAGACATCAGCGAGTTCACACTGGGGAGAAGCCCTTCCTTTGTTCAGAATGTGGGAAGCGATTCACTCGATCTTCCACCCTACAGATACATCAGCGTGTTCACACCGGGGAGAAGCCATTCACTTGCTCAGTCTGTGGGGAGAGATTTATTCGTTCATACACCCTACAGAGACATCGGCGAGTTCACACCGGGGAGAAGCCATTCACCTGCTCAGTCTGTGGGAAGGGATTCACTCAGTCATCCCACCTAGAGAGTCACCAGCGAGTTCACACCGGAGAGAAACCATTCACCTGCTCAGTCTGTGGGAAGGGATTCAGTCAGTCATCCAATCTACAGAGTCATCAGCGTGTTCACACTGGGGAGAAGCCATTCACCTGCTCAGTCTGTGGGAAGGAATTCACTCAGTCATCCCATCTACAGAGTCATCAGCGTGTTCACACTGGGGAGAAGCCTTTCACCTGCTCAGTCTGTGGGAAGGGATTCACTCAGTCATCCACATTACAGAGACACCAACGAGTTCACACCGGGGAGAAGCTGTTCACCTACTCAGAATGAGGGAAGCGATTCACACGGTCAGCCAACCTACAGAGACACCAGCGAGTTCACACTGAGGAGAGGCCGTTCACCTGCTCCGAATGTGGGAAAGGATTCACTCAGTCATCCACATTACAGAGACACCAACGAGTTCACACTGGGGAGAAGCCGTTTACCTGCTCAGAATGAGGGAAAGGATTCACTCAGTCATCCCAAGTCCTGGCACGCCAGTCAGTTCACAATCGGGAGTTGCCGTTGTTATGAATCTCTAGGTTTCGTTTGAATTGGACTGTCATTTTAAGACAGAGAAATTAAAAAGTTATATCAGTTTGACTTGCAGCTTGTTTACATCGCTCGCAGCTTGTTTAGTTTTAACCGAGGACACAGACACACAGAGTCAGGCGTAGACTAAGGAGGAAAAATGGAACGATCGAAACCAGGGAACTAGTGGACAAGGGTCACTGATGGCAACTTTCCTATGCCCACAAGGTAGGATTAATTATCGATTCTGCGTACTCAAATGTGAGGTTGTCACCTCGTTTGATCCGTAGGAGTGGATCTGATTTGGGTTATCCTGTGAAGACCACTGATGTATTAACCCTTGCCTGGGTGTGGTGGGGTAATTCATTTGAAGACGATACCCCTTGTGACAAGTTACTTTCCGTGATAATTCGTATGTGGATTTGGAATGATGACGGATAGAATCCACAGCAACTGTTTTCACATTTTACCACCAAGTGGAATTCGACAAAATTGCCTTCTCTCAACATTTACGATGGATTACAAATATCTCTCTCATCACCTGATCCGTGGTTGAACTGAACATTTATACTTTACCATCTCAAGACTCTAAGCCTTGTTTCCACCGAGCTCAATAATCTGGGCGTTATATTTACACACATATATACACATAACACATTTGTTTATCTTGTTTAAGTTACTATATTAAAAGTAGATTCTAATAAAGATGGTTTTAACATTATAAACAGACTCCAGGTGTAGCCTATTGCTGGTGTTCGTTTCTAAATCGTTACAATTCAAAACAAAATTTGGGCCTGCGTCCGGGATATGAACAGATTTGGGGGCGTAGTCATTAATTATCGATTTCATTGGGGAAATTCCTTTTGATTTAATTGTGTGTGGAAAATCAGTAGCAATGGACGTTGATAGATGTCTCGAAGAGTCAGGCATTGGAGGACGCCAGAATAATTGAGTTGTTGCGTATTGCTAAAAGGTTAAAACTTGCTCAGGGTAAATCGACAATGAGGAGGGCACAGATGCAGAGTGTAATAGCTGAACATTATGTATCTGAGGGAGTGTTTAAAGTGGAGGAGTTGGAGGTGTTTCCTGAAAGTAAACCCAGTGAGCTTGAGCTCCAGTACAAGTGAGAAAAATTAAAGATGGAGGCTCCGGAAAGACAGAGGCAGTTTGAGGCTAGAGAGGTAGAAAAACAGAGAGGAGGAAGAAAAACAGAGGGAGGAAGCAGAAAGGCAGAGGCTGTTCGAGCTGGAAAAGATAGAGAGGTAGAGTATTAGACTCTGGTGATAAGTTTAAGGCCAGTCGGGAAGTTAAATTGGTACCTCTATTTGACGAAGCAGAGGTTGATAAATATTTCCAGCATTTTGAGAAGGTTGCTCAGAGATTAAAGTGGCCAAAAGAGGGTTTGCCTTTTCTCTTACAAAGTGTAATTAAGGGGAAGGCTCAGCAAGCTATTCTGCTTTGACAGTTGGTGAAGCAGCTGACTATGACCTAGTGAAACAGGATGTGCTCAAAGCTTACAAGTTGGTCTCAGAATCATACAGGCAAAAGTTTAGGAATTTGAGGAGCTCTGTGAACCAAACTTATATGGAGCTTGTTTATAAGAAGTTTTTCTGTTTTGACCGCTGGTGCACATATAAAAATATAAATGATGATTTTAACAGCTTGTAAGAGTTGGTATTAATTGAAGAATTCAGAGGATGCACGCCTGATCACATAAAGAGATATTTAGATGAAAAGGATGCTGCCATTTTGCAGGAGTCCGCTAGATTAGCAGATGAGTTTGCTTTAACCCACAAGGTTAAGTTTATCCCGAATAGGAATTTCCAAAAGAGTAGCAGGGATCACCAGGGTAAACCAGAAATTAAACCTGGGACGAGTGACAAGAGTAAGGTTGAAGGGAAGCAGTTGAGGAGAAATATTCTTTTCTTACTTGTTACTGTTGTGAGAAAGCTGGTCATATGATGGCTAATTGTTGCCTCCTTGGGAAGAAAAAGGAAAGGGAGGCAGTCCCGAATGCCTGTGATCAGTCTGTTAAAGCACCTATAAACCCACAGGGTTCTGAACATTCTGTTGAAATTCAGATAAGGATTTGATAGGTCTGACCCTGTATCATTTTACGTCAGATGGGATTGTATTATTAAAGGATGGCTCAACCCCGGTATCACTGAAAATTGTTTCAGATACAGGGGCTTCTCAGTCACTTATATTAGACAGCATTCCAAAGTTTGGTGATAAGACTTGAAACCGGTGAGTTAAATCTTATTAAAGGCATTGGGAGCGGTGTGGTTTCTGTTCCTTGACCAAGGTAGCTTTACAGACAGGGCTGTTTCGGGACCTGTTAAGATCGGATTATGCTCCAGTTTACCGGTGGAAGATGTTACATTGCTGTTAGGGAATGTCCTGACAGATGATAAAGTTGTTCCTGCAGTGCTGTTGACAACTAAGCCAACCACTGACGACCCACAGATGGATTTTAACATTTATCCTTCCTGCCCAGTAACTCGAAGTATGGCTAAAAATTCTGCCGACGCAGACGGTTCTGTGCAGCATGATTCTGATACCCATGGTAGCCAAAATCGGGATTCTTGTTATCATGACTTGTCAGGGAATTTTCTGCCTTCATTGTTTCAACAGGATTCAGGTAGTAAGTCTGACGAGAAAGATTTTTCCCTGTCTAGGAAGTAGTTTATAGCAGAACAGAACCGAGACCCTGAGATTGAAGCTTTGAAAGAAACAGCTCTCTCAGATGATGAGATTAAGAAAGTGCCAGTTGGGTATTATCTCAAGGATGGAGTGATGATGAGAAAGTGGAGGCCATCTGCTATACCAGCGAGTGAGGAATGGGCAATTGTTCACCAAGTTGTAGTTCCTAAAGTTTATAGGGCTGATATTTGAACTTTGGCCCACAGTATGCCCTTAGGTGGCAATTTTGGAGTGAATATAACTATGAACAGGTTTATGAAATAATTTTACCGGACAAAATTGAGGAAAGATGTGACCTTTTGCAAACCTGTCACACTTGTCCAGTTGTGGGTAAAGCCCAACAGGTCACCCCAGTGGCCCCACTGTGGTCTCTACCTACCTTTGGTGAACCCTTTTCTAAAGTATAGAGCATTGTGTTGCCCCATTGCCAAAGCCTAAAGCTGGCCATCAGTAACTACAAAGTATTATGTGTACTGCACCCAGATTCCCAGAGGCAATACCTCTCAGAAATATTAAAGCTAAAACTGTGGCGAAAGTTCTTACCAAGTTGTTGTTTTTCTACTTTTTCTGGATTGCCTAAAGAAATCCAGTCTGATCAAGAAAGTAATTTTACACCTGGATTATTTCAGTAGGTAGTTTATGAACTAGGAGCTGAACAAATAACATCATCTGCGTACCATCTGGAATCACAAGGACTGTAGAAAGTTTTCATTCTACACCCAAAACAATGATTAAGACATATTGTGTTGAAATTGGAAAGACTGGAAAGAAGGAATATGTGTGTTTTTGTTCTCAGTAAGAGAGTCAGTACAGGATCACTGGGCTTTAGTCCAATTGAACTATTTGGTTGTAGACTGAGGGGACCTTTGACCTTGTTAAAGAACAACTGGATTGATGAGGATGTACATGTTAACTCGTTAGACTATGTTTTGAAGTTCAAAAATAATCTACACCAAGCGTGTGGTCTAATAAGACAAAACTTAAAGATTTCTCAAAACAAAATGAAATGTTGGTTTGATAAACGGGCTTGCGAAAGAAACTACCAGGTGGGGGATATCTTATTTTATCTTATCTTACCTCCAATGTTGACGAATCCACTCCACGTGAAATTCAATATGAAATAGGCTCTCAAATTAATGATGTGAATTATGTTATTAAAACGCCCGACTGACGTAAACTAACACAAGTTGTACACGTAAATATGATAAAGCCTTATTTTGATAAACAGGCACCATCTGTGAGTGTTGCTGTGAATCTCGTAACCCTGAGAATGAAACAATTGACTCGTCTGAGACTTTTCACAAGACAAACATGGTCCCAGTTAGGCAAATGAACTCGGTTGTTCGAGAAAACATTGATAACAGGTTGGCTCATCTGCAGCCAATGCAACAACGACAGGTGAAGGAGTTAATTCTGAAGTTTAAAGATTTATTTCCAGATGTTCCCAAGCAAACCACGGTCGCAGGACATGATGTAGATATTGGTCAAGCCAAACCGATTAAACAATACCCATATTGCATGAACGTAGTAAACTGTAAATTGGCAGAGCAAGAAATTAAAAATATGCTGTCAAATGTTATTATTAGTCCTTCAGCATCAGATTGGAGTCACCCCCCCCCCGTCCCGTTATTGTGCCCAGACCAGATGGCAGAATTAGATTTTGCACTGATTATAGGAAGGTAAATGCAGTAGCAAAAACAGATGCCTATCCTATCCCTAGGGTGGATGATTGCATCGATAAGGTTGGAATAGATAATTTCTTACAAAGATTGATCCGTTGAAAGGGTATTGGTGTGTTCCATTGATGGAGAGAGGTAGAGAAATTTCTGCGTCTGTGACACCATCTGGGTTGTATGAATACAATGTTTTGCCGTTTGGAATGAAAAATATAGTCCAGGATCATTCCAGAGAACGTTTAATTCTGTAATTCGAGGATTAGAACACACAGATGCCTGTATTGATGGCTTAGTCACAGGGAGTGACACTTGGGAAGAGCATATCTCTGCAGTAGAGAAGCTGTTTGACAGGCTTTCCCAGGCCAGCCTTATTGTGACTTACCTTGGCTATGTTGTAGGTCAAAGCAAGTTGGCTCCTGTTCAGGCAATTTCTGAAGTTCCTATTCTGACTGGTAAGAAGGCTCTTAGAGGGTTTCTGGGAATGGTTGGATAAAGTTCAGCAAGAACTTTACTGATATTGCTCTTCCTTTGACTAATCTCCTGAAGAAGGGTGAAAAGTTTGTTTGGACCGAACCTTGTCAGGAGGCATTTCATCGTTTGAAAGCCACTTTTATGATATTAACCTGTTATCAGGGCACCTGACTTTACAAAGCCATTTTCTGTCGCTGTGGATGCCAGTGATGAAGCTGCCGGGACAGTGTTATTACAGAAAGAGGATGATGATGTTAAACATCCTGTAGTTTACTTTTCGAGAAAATTCAATGAGCAGCAAAGAAATTATTTCACCTTAGCGGGCTCACTTTTGACATTTAAGAAAAACTTGGACAGATATATGGATGGGAGGGGCTTGGAGGGATATGGCCCAGTGGGAGTTGGGAGAAAAATGGTTCAGCGCAGCCAAGAAGGGCCAAAAGGCCTGTTTCTGTGCTGTAATGTTCTATAGTTCTTAGAGGAAGAGTTGTTGTCACTCAACTGGGCTTTGCAGCATTTTGGTGTCGATGTTTGTCCTGAGAAGAAACCTCTTGTAGTTTATACTGATCATAATCTGTTGGTGTTTTTGATTCAGTTAAAGGGCAAATAAAGATGATTGTTAATCTAGAGACAGATTTTGCAAGAATATGGTATTGTGATAATGCATATGAAAAGCACGGACAATATCAATGCCGATTGTCCTTCCAGATGCTGAGCCCACAGTTTTAATAGTGAAGCACAAGCTGATATTTGTATACGATACTGCAATGTGTTACATGATAACCATACATGCATTATTTTACATACTGTAGCTTGCAGTTAAAAATTTTCTCTTTTAGAGCAAAAAGAAATTATTTGAGGGGAGGGGAAGTGTTATGAATCCCAGTTTCGTTTGCTGTGGACTGTCACTTTAAGAGAGTGCCTGAGTGAGGTGGGAACTAACAATGACGTCAGCCGCTGACTTTCTCAGCTCATTTTTGATTTTTACAGAGAGAGAGAGCTCAAGGAGGCGGGACTGTCTGACTCGCAGTTTGTTTAGTTTTAAGCGAGAACACAGACACTCACAGTCAGAAGGACGCAAAGAAAGAGAACAAAAGGACTTAGACAAGGAAGCTAGTGGCCAAGGGTCGCTGTTTGCAACTCTCCTGTGCCCACAAGGGTGGTTCGATTATCGATCCAGTGCACATTGAATGTGTGCCTGTCACCACGAATAATCCACAGGAGTGGATTTTGTTTGGGGAATCCTGTGGAGACCACTTATGTGTTAACCCTTGCCTGGGTATGTGGTGTGGTGATTCACCTGAAGACGATATCCCCTAGGAAAACTGAAATTCAAACAACAACACAAACAAAATGCTGGTGGAACACAGCAGGCCAGGCAGCATCTATAGGGAGAAGCACTGCCGACATTTCGGGCTGAGACCCTTCGTCAGGATTAACCGAAAGGTATGATAGTAAGAGATTTGAAAGTAGTGGGGGAGGGGGAAATGCGAAATGATAGGAGAAGACCGGAGGGGGTGGGATGAAGCTAAGAGCAGGAAAGGTGATTGGCGAAAGGGATACAGAGCTGGAGAAGGGAAAGGATATTCGGACGGGAGGCCTCGGGAGAAAGAGGGGGGGTGGTTAGATGGAGAACCGGCAAACAATTAAATATGTCAGGCATGAGGTAAGAAGGGGAGGAGGCGTATTAACGGAAGTTCGACATTTTAATTACACGTTCCATTCCCATTCTGATATGTCTATCCATGGCTTCCTCTATTGTCAAAATGAATCCAAACTGAGGTTGGAGGAAAACAACTTACATACCGGCTGGGTAGCCTCCAAATGATGGCATGAACCTTGACTTCTCTAACTTCCGTTAATGCCTCTCCTCCCCTTCTTACCCCATCCCTGACATATTTAGTTGCTTGCCTGTTCTCCATCTCCCTCTGGTGATCCCCCCCTTCCTTTCTTCCCGAGGCCTCCCGTTCCGTGATCCTTTCCCTTCTCCAGCTCTGTATCACTTTCGCCAATCACCTTTCCAGCTCTTAGCTTCATCCCACCACCTCCGGTCTTCTATCATTTCGCATTTCCCCCTCCCCCCACTACTTTCAAATCTCTTTCTATCTTTCCTTTCGGTTAGTCCTAACGAAGGGTCTTGGCCCGAAACGTCGACAGCGCTTCTCCCTATAGATGTTGCCTGGCCTGCTGTGTTCCACGAGCATTTTGTGCGTGTTGTTGATCCCTGTGACAATTCACTTTCGCTGATAATTCGTATATGGATTTGGAACGGCGACGGATAAAATCTACGGCGACTGTTATCTCATTTTACCACCGTGGAACCTATGGAATTCAATGTAATTGCCTTCTCTCTGCATTTGCCCTAGATTACAAATATCTCTCTCCCATCCCTTATTCCGTGAATGAACTACACTTTCATACTTTACCATCTCAAGACTCTAATCCTTGTTCCCCTCCCCCCCACCCACCACCGAGCTCAATAGTTTGGGAGTTATATTTATACAGACATATACACCATATCTTGCTTAAGTTACTATATTGTCAGTAGATACTAATGAAGATACTGGTTTTAACATAAAAAAACGTGCTATTCAGAGCATAAATAGGAGGATATTTCAGATGAATACGTGTCTTGAAAAATGGTGCAAGGGGGAGGGATTCAAATTTCCGGGGCATTGGAACCATTTCTGGGAGAAGTGGGACCGGTATAAACCGGATGGTCTGCACCTGGGCTGGTCTGGAACCAATGTCCTAGGGGCAGCGTTTGCTACTGCTGTTCAGGGGGATTTAAACTAACGTGGCAGGGGGATGGGAACAAGTGCAGAGAGACAGAGGTGTGTAAAATGAGGGTGGAAGCAAAAAGTAGTAAGGTGAAAAGTAAAAATGCCAGGCAGGCAAATCCAGGGCAAAAAGCAAAAAGAGCCACTTTACAACATAATTGTATAAGGGCTAAGAGTGTTGTGAAAACAAGCCTGAAGGCTTTGTATGTCAATGAGAGGAGCATTCGTAACAAGGTGGATGAATTCAATGTGCAGATAGTTATTAATGAATACGATATAGTTGGGAACACAGAGACATGGCTCCAGGGTGATCAAGGATGGGAGGTCAACATCCAGGGATATTCAATATTCAGGAGGGATAGACAAGAAAGAAAAGGAGGTGGGGCAGCATTTCTGGTTAGAGAGGAGATTAACGCAATAGAAATGAAGGACATTAGCCTGGAGGATATGGAATCGATATGGGTAGAGCTGCATAACACTAAGGGACAGAAAACGCTGGTGGGAGTTGTGTACAGGCCACCTAACAGTAGTAGTGAGATTGGGGATGGCATTAAACAGGAAATTAGAAATGCGTGCAATAAAGGACAAGTAGTTATAATGGGTGACTTCCATATACATATAGATTGGGTGAACCAAATTGGTAAGGGTGCTGACGAAGAGGACTTCTTGGAATGTATGCGGGATGGATTTCTGAACTAACATGTCGAGGAACCAACTAGAGAGCAGGCCATTCTAGTATGGGTATTGAGCAATGAGGAAGGGTTAGTTAGCAATTTTGTCGTTGGAGGCCCCTTGGGTAAGAGTGACCATAATGTGGTGGAATTCTTCATTAAGATGGAGATTGACATAGTTAATTCAGAACCAAAAGTTATCAACTTAAAGAAGGGTAACTTTGAAAGTATGAGACGTGATTTGCTAAGATAGACTGGCAAATGATACTTAAAGAGTTGACAGTAGATATGAAATGGCAAGCATTTAAAGGACGCATGGATGTACTACAATAATTGTTCATCCCAGTTTGGCAAAAGAATAAACCAGGGAAGGTAGTGCACCCGTGGCTGACAAGGGAAATTAGGGATAGTATCAAGTCCAAAGCAGAAACATATAAATAAGCAAAAAAAAAAAGCGGCGCACCTGAGGATGGGAGAAATTCAGAGACTAGCAGAGGAGGATAAAGGGGCTTAATTAGGAAACGGACAAAAGATTATGAGAGAAATCTGGCAGGGAACTTAAAAACAGACTGTAAAAGCTTTTATAGATATGTGAAAAGAAAAAGATTGGTCAAGACAAATGTAGGTCCTTTACAGTCAGAAGCAGGTGATTTGATCCTAGGGAACAAAGACATGGCAGACAAATTGAATAATTACTTTGGTCATGTCTTCACTAAGGAGGACATAAATAATCTTCCGGAAATAATAGGGGACCGAGGTTCTAGGGAGATGGAGGAACTGAGGGAAATACATGTTAGTAGGGCAGTGGTGTTAGCTAAATTGAAGGGATTAAAGGCAGATAAATCCCCAGGGCCAGATGGTCTGCATCCCAGAGTGCTTAAGGAAATAGCCCAAGAAATACTGGATGCAGTAGAGATAATTTTTAAAAACTCCTTAGATTCTGGATTAGTTCCTGAGGATTGGAGGGCGGCTAATGTAACCCCACTTTTTAAAAAAAGGAGGGAGAAAAAAACCGGGGAAGTATAGACAGGTTAGTCTGACGTCGGTGGTGGGGAAAATGCTAGAGTCGGTTTTCAAAGATGTGATAACAGCACATTTGGAAAGAGGTGAAATCATCGGACAAAGTCAGCATGGATTTGTGAAAGGAAAATCATGTCTGACGAATCTTACAGAATTTTTTAAAGATGTAACTAGTATAGTGGATAGGAGAGAGCCAGTAGATGTGGTATATTTAGATTTTCAAAAGGCTTTTGACAAGGTCCCACAAGGAGTTTAGTGTGCAAACCGAAAGCACACGGTATTGATGGGGATAGAGAATTGGTTGGCAGACAGGAAGCAAAGAGTGGGAGTAAATGGGACCTTTTCAAAATGGCAGGCAGGGGCTAGTGAGGTACCGCAATGCTCAGTGCTGGGACCCCAGTTGTTTATAATATATATATTAATGATTTAGACGAGGAAATTAAATGCATCAACTCCAGGTTTGCAGATGACACTCAGCTGGGCGGCGGTGTTAGCTGTGAGGTGGATGGTAAGTGGATGCAGGGTGACTTGGATAGGTTAGGTAACTGGGCAAATTCATGGCAGATGCAATTGAATGCGGATAAATTTGAGGTTATGCACTTCGGTTGCAAGAACAGGAAAACAGATTATTATCTGTATGGTGGCCGATTAGGAAAAGGGGAGGTGCAACGAGACCTGGGTGTCATTGTACACCAGCCATTGAAGGTAGGCATGCAGGTACAGCAGGCAGTGACAAAGGGAAATGGTATGTTGGCATTCAAAGCAAGAGGATTTGAGTACACGAGCAGGGAGGTTCTACTGCAGTTGTACAAGGCCTTGGTGAGACCGCACCAAGAATATTGTGCGCAGTTTTGGTCCCCTAATCTGAGGAAAGACATTCTTGCCATAGAGGGAGTACAGAGAAGGTTCACCAGATGGCAGGACTTTAATATAAAGAAAGATTGGATAGACTAGGCTTATACTCACTGGAATTTAGAATATTGCGGGGGAATCTTATTGAAACATATAAAATTCTAAAGGAATTATAGGAAAGATATCAATAAATTAGAGAGAGTGCAGAGACGATTTACTAGGATGTTGCCTGGGTTTCAGCAATTAAGTTACAGAGAAAGTTTGAACAAGTTAGGTCTCTATTCATTGGAGCATAGAAGGATGAGGCGGGATTTGATCGAGGTATTTAAAATTTTGAGAGGGATAGATAGAGTTGACGTGAATAGGCTGTTTCCACTGAGAGTAGGGGAGATTCAAACGAGAGGACATGATTTGAGAGTTAGGGGGCAGAAGTTTAAGGGAAACACGAAGGGGTATTTCTTTACTCAGAGAGTGATAGCTGTGTGGAATGAGCTTCCTGTGGAAGTAATAAAGGCCTGTTCAGTTGTGTCATTTAAGGTAAAATTGGATAGGTGTATGGACAGGAAAGGAGTGGACGGTTATGGGCTAAGTGCGGGTAGGTGGGGCTAGGTGAGATTAAGAGTTTAGCACGGACTAGGAGGGACGAGATGGCCTGTTTCCGTGCTGTGATTGTTATATGGTTATATGGAATGGACAGGCTAAATGCAGGAAGATTGTTTCCGATGTTGGGGAAGTCCCGAATGAGGGGTTACAGTTTAAGGATAAAGGGGAAGCCTTTTAGGACCGAGATGAGGTAAAACTTCTTCACACAGAGAGTGGTGAATCTGTGGAATTCTCTGCCACAGGAAACAGTTGAGGCCGGTTCATTGGCTATATTTGAGGAAGTTAGATATGGCCCTTGTGGCTAAAAGGATCAGGGGGTATGGAGAGAATGCAGGTACAGGGTTCTGAGTTGGATGATCAGCCATGATCATACTGAATGGCGGAGCAGGCTAGAAGGGCCGAAAGGTCTACTCCTACACCTATTTTCTATGTTTCTAAAACCAGACTCCAGGTGTAGTCTGTTCCTGCTGGTTCGTTTCTAAAGTGTTACTGTTCGTAACAAAATGCTAGAATCTATCCTGCCATAGCCTATGATCGTAGCTTATAACTCTTACCCCACCAGGTGCTGCATTCAATTAAACCTCTTGTCGTTCTAGCGAACAGAAACTGATTCTTGGAAAACTCATTGGGATAGAAGGTGCAAGATAATACTTCACAATGAAGTCAAATGTTACAGGAAACTTTACTGAGATACTGTACATCTTTGCCTCAGTCAAAGTCAGAGTGACAAAGCTCAATTGTTTAATCACATATTGTGTACCGTTTGTTATTTCGGGGTACAATACTGATTTGTAACAGGGAACACATCACGCAGCATCCACCCAAATGAGATTTCTTAAGTTTGACCGGGTGGGGAGGAGGGATGGAGCGCTTTCGCCTCTTATTTTAAGCTGCCAGCCGAAGCGAGAGTTACATAAGGTTAGATGAATAAGCGAATCGCTTCCCACATTCACAGTAGGTGAACAGCCTCTCCCCAGTGTCAAGTCAGTGATGCACATCTGGTTGGTTTGGCTGAGAGAACCTCTTCCGAAAGTCCGAGCAGGTGATCAGACTCTACGCAGTGTGAATTCGCTGGTGTCTCCGTAGTTGAGATGACCAAGTGAATTCCTTCCTGCACACGGAGCAGGAGAACGGCCTCTCCCTGGTGTGAACTGACTTGTGTACCAGTAGGTGGGATGACCGAGTGAACCCCTTTCCACAGTCTGAGCAGGTGAACGGCTTTTCCCCAGTGTGAACTCTCTGATATTCCTTCAGTTGAGATGACGAAGTGAATTCCTTCCCGCACACGGAGCAGGAGAACGGCCTCTCCCTGGTGTGAACTGACTTGTGTACCAGAGGAAGATGGAATACATGCACACAACTAAATATGTCAGTGATGGGGTAAGAAGGGGCGGAGGGGCATTAACGGAAGTTAGAGAAGTCAAAGTTCATGGCATCAGGTTGGAGGCTACCCAGCCGGTATATAATGTGTTCTTCCTTCAACCTGAGTTTGGATTCATTTTGACTGTAGAGGTGGTCATAGATAGACATATCAGAATGGGAATGGGACGTGTAATTAAAATGTCTAACTTCCGTTAATGCTCCTGCTCCTCTTCTTACCCCAATCGCTGACATATTTAGTTGATTACCTGTTCTCCATCTGCCCTCCCCCGTCCTTTCTTTCTCCCGAGGCCGCCCGTCCCATATTCCTTTCCCTTCTCCAGCTCTGTATCACTTTCACCAATCACCTTTCCAGCTTTTAGCTTCATCCCACCACCTCCGGTCTTCTCCTATCATTTCGCATTTCCCCCTCCCCTCACTACTTTCAAATCTCTTAGTATCTTTCCTTTCAGTTAGTCCTGACGAAGGGTCTCGGCCCGAAACGTCGACAACGCTTCTCCCTATAGATGCTGCCTGTCCTGCTGTGTTCCACCAGCATTTTGTGTGTGTTGCTGTTTGAAATTCCGAGGTCCTCGTGTTTGTCACAGGGATATCGTTTTCAAGTGAATCTCCACACCACATATCCAGGCAAAGGTTAACACGTAAGTGCTCTCCACAGGATTCCCCAAACGAAATCCTTTCCTGTGGATTATTCGTGGTGACAGGCACACATTCGGTGTGCACTGGATCGATAATCAAACCACCCTTGTGGGCACAGGAGAGTTCCAAACAGTGACCCTTGGCCACTAGCTTCCTTGTCTAAATCCTTTTGTTCTCTTTCTTTGTCTCCTTCTGACTGTGTCTGTGTCCTCGCTTAAAACTAAACAAACTGGGACTAATGTAAACAAGCTGCAAGTCAGACAGTCTCGCATCCTTGAACTCTCTCTCTGTAAAGATCAAAAGACAGCTGAGAAAGTCAGCGGCTGACATCATTGTTAGTCCCCACCTCACTCAGGCACTCTCTTAAAGTGACAGTCCACAGCAAACGAAACTTCGGGATTCATAACACTTCCCCTCCCCCCAAGTAATTTCTTTTTGCTCTAAAAGAGAAAAAAAATTAGTTGCAAGCTACAGTATGTAAAATAATGCATGTACAGATACCATGCAACACATTGCAGAATCGTATACAAATACCAGATTCTGCTTCACTATTAAAACTGTAAGCTCAGCATCTGGAAAGACAATCGGCAATGATATTGTCCGTGCTTTTCATATGCATTATCACAATACCATATTCTTGCAAAATCAGACTCTAGTTTAACAATCATCTGGTTTTGCCCTTTACCTGAATCAAAAACACCAACAGGTTATGATCAGTATAAACTACAAGAGGTTTCTTCTCAGGACAAACATCGACATCAAAATGCCGCAAAGCCCAGCTGAGTGACAACAACTCTTTATCTAAGAACCATAGAACATCACCGCACAGAAACAGGCCTTTTGGCCCTTCCTGGCTGTGCCGAACCATTTCTCTGCCTTGTCCCACTCACCTGCACATGGGCCATATCCCTCCAAGCCCCTCTCATCCATATATCTGTCCAAGTTTTTCTTAAATGTCAAAAGTGAGCCCGCTAAGGTGGAATAATTTCTTTGATGCTCATTGAATTTTCTCGAAAAGTAAGATACAGGATGTTCAACATCATCATCATCTTTCTGTAATAACACTGTCCCGGCAGCTTCATCACTGGCACCCACAGCTATAGAAAACGGCTTTGTAAAGTCAGATGCCCTGAGCACAGGCTAATGGCATAAAAATGGCTTTCAATCCATCAAATGCCTCCTGACAAGGCTCGGTCCAAACAAACTTTTCACCCTTCTTCAGGAGATTAGTCAGAGCAAGAGCGATATCAGTAAAGTTCTTGCTGAACTTTATCCAACCATTCCCAGGAACCTTCTAACAGCCTTCTTACCAGTGAGAATAGGAACTTGAGAAATTGCCTGGACTTTTGCCTGAACAGGAGCCAAACTTCTTTGACCGACAACATAAACAAGATAAGTCACAGTGGCATGGCAAAATTCACTCTTAGCTAAATGTAAGGCTGGCCTGGGAAAGCCTGTCAAACAGCTTCTCTGCTGCAGAGATATGCTCTTCCCAAGTGTTACTCCCTGTGACTAAGTCATCAATATAGGCATCTGTGGGTTCTAACCCTAGATTTACAGAATCAAACGTTCTCTGGAATGATCCTGGACCATTTTTCATTCCAAACGGCAAAACACTGTATTCATACAACCCAGAATGTGTCACAAACGCAGAAATTTCTTTACCTCTCTGCATCAATGTAACACACCAATACCCTTTCAACAGATCAATCAGTATTGGAAAATTAGCTTTTCCAAATTTATCGATGCAATCATCCACCCTAGGGATAGGGTAGGCATCTCTTTTTGTTGCTGCATTTACCTTCTTATAATCAGTGCAAAATCTAACACTACCATCAGGTTTGAGTTCCAATCTGATGCTGAATGACTAATAATACCATTTTCCAGCCTATTTTCAATGTCTTGCTCTGCCAATTTACACTTTTCTACGTTCATGCGATATGGGTGTTGTTTAATCGGTTTGGCTTGACCAATATCTACGTCATGTACTGCGACCGTGGTTTGCCTGGGAACATCGGGAAATAAATCCTTAAACTTCAGAATTAAGTCCTTCATCTATTGTTGTTGCTTTGGCTGCAGATGAGCCAACCTGTTATCAATGTTTTCCAAAACAACCGAGTTCATTATCCTAACTGGGACCATGTTTGGCTTGTGAAAAGTCTCTGACGAGTCAATTGTTTCATTCTCAGGGTTACCAGATTCATATGTTTTGACAGCAACACACACAGATGGTGCCTGTTTGTCAAAATAAGGCTTTATCATATTTATGTGTACAACTTGTGTTAGTTACGTCAGTCGGGTGTTTTAATAACATAATTCACATCATTAATTTGAGAGCCTATTTCATACGGTCCATTGAGTTTCACCTGGAGTGGATTCGTCAACCTTGGAGATAAGGTAAGATATCCCACACCTGGTATTTTCTTTTGCAAGCCCGCTTATCAAACCAACACTTCATTTTGTTTTGAGAAATCTTTATGCTTTGTCTCACTAGACTTCAAGCTTGGTGTAGTTTATTTTTGAACTTCAAAACATAGTCTAAAAAGTTAACATGTACATCCCAATCAATCCACTCTTCCTTTAACAAGGTCAAAGGTCCCCTCAGTCTACAACCAAATACAAGTTTAAATGGACTAAAGCCCAGTGATCCTGTACTGTCTTACTGAGAACAAAAGCAAATATAATCCTTCATCCCAGTCTTTCCATTTTCAACACAGTATGTCTTAATCATTGTTTTGAGTGTAGAATGAAAACTTTCTACCGCCCTTGTGTTTGCACATGGTACGCAGGTGATGTTATTTGTTCAGCTCCTAGTTCATATCCTACTTACTGAAATAATCCAGGTGTAAAATTACTTTCTTGAACAGACTGGATTTCTTTCGGCAATCCAGAAAAAGTGAAAAAAACAACAACTTGGTAAGAGCCTTCGCCACAGTTTTAGCTTTAATATTTCTGAGAGGTATTGCCTCTGGGAATCTGGATGCAGTACACATGATACTTCGTAGTTACTGATGGCCAGCTTTAGGCGTCGGCAATGGGCCAACACAATCCACTATAACTTTAGAAAAGGGATCACCGAATGCAGATATGGACCCGAGTGGGGCCACTGGGGTGACCTGGTGGGGTTTACCCACAACTGGACAAGTGTGACGGGTTTGCAAAATATTACTTATTTCCTCAAAGTAGGTCAGTAAAATTATTTCATAAGACTGCATATAGTTATATTCACTTCAAAATGGCCACCTAAGGGCATACTGAGGGCCAAAGTTAAAATTTCAGCCCTTTAAACTTTAGGAAATTCAACGTGGTGAACAATTACCTATTGCTCACTCGCTGGTATAGCAGCAGGTCTCCACTTCCTCATTAACACACCATCGTTGTGATAATACACAACTGGCACTTTCTTAATCTCATCATCTGAGAGAGCTGTTGCTTTTATAACTTCAAGCTCAGGGTGTCGGTTCTGTTCTGCTATCAATTCCTTCCTTGACAGGGATAAATCTTTCTCATCAGACTTACTACCTAAATCCTGTTGAAACAATGAAGGCGGAAAAGTCCCTGACAAATCATCATGACCTGAATCCCGATGTTGGCTATCATGGGTATCAGAATCATGCTGCACAGAACCGTCTGCGTCGGCAGACTTTTTAGCCATACCTCGAGTTACTGCGCAGGAAGGATAAATGTTAAAATCCATCTGTGTGTCGTCAGTGGTTGGTTTAGTTGTTAACTGCACTGCAGGAACAACTTTACCATATGCCAGGTCATTCCCTAACAGCAAGGTAACATCTTCCACCGGTAAACTGGAGCATAATCCGATCTCAACAGGTCCCGAAACCAACCCTGACTGTAAAGTTAACTTGAGCAACGGCACAGCCACCATGCCGCCCCCAATGCCTTTAATAAGATTTACCTCACCAGTTTCAGTCTCACCACCAGACTTTGGAATGCTGTCTAATATAAGTGACTGAGAAGCCCCTGTTTCTGAAACAATTTTCATTGGGATCGGGGTTGACCCTTCCTTTCAAAATACAATCCCATCTGACATAAAATAATCAATTCTCTTCTTAACTGGGTCAGACCGCTCAGCCCCTACCTGAGGCTCAACAGAATGTTCAGAACCCTGTGGGTTTCCAGGTGCTTCAACAGACTGATCACAGGCATTCGGGACTGCCTCACTTTCATTTTTCTTCCCCAGCAGGCAACGATTAGCCATCATATGACCAGCTTTCTTACAATAGTAACAAGTAAGTCCGGCATAGTTCTCCTTCAACTGTTTTCCTTTATCCTTACTCTTGTCACTAGTCCCAGCTTTAATTTCTGGTGTACCCTGGTGATCCCTGCTACTCCTTTGGAAGCTCTTATTCGGGATAAACTTAACCTTCTGTGTCAAAGCAAACTCATCTGCTAATCTAGCAGACTCCTGCAAAGTGGCAGCATCCTTTTCATCTGAATATGTCTTTCTGTCATCAGGGACGCAACTTTTGAATTCTTCAATTAAAACCAACTCATTCAAGCTGTTAAAATCATCATTTATATTTTTATACGTGCACCAGTGTTCAAAACACACAAACTTATCATAAGCAAGTTCCATATAAGTTTGGTTCACAGACTTCCTCAAATTTCGAAACTTTTGCCTGTATGATTCTGGGACCAACTCGTAAGCTTTGAGCACAGCCTGATTCATTATGTCATAATCAGCTGCTTCATCAACTGTCAAAGCAGAATAGGCTTGCTGAGCCTTCCCCTTAATTACACTTTGTAAGAGAACAGGACAACCCTCTTCTGGCCACTTTAATCTTTGAGCAACCTTCGCAAAATGCTGAAAGCATTTATCAACCTATGCTTCGTCAAATGGAGGTACCAATTTAACTTGCCCGCTGGCCTTAAACTTATCACCAGAGTCTAACACTCGACCACTTTGCTGCAATCTCTCTATCTTTTCCGGCTTGAACAGCTTCTGTCTTTCTGCTTCCGCCCTCTGTTTTTCTGCCTCTGTCTTTCCGCAGCCTCCGCATTTATTTTTTCTCACTTGTACTGGAGCTCAAGCTCACTAGGTTTACTTTCAGGAAACACCTCCAACTCCTCTACTTTAAACACACCCTCAGATACATAATGTTCAGCTATTACACTCTCCATCTGTGCTCTCCTCATTGTCGATTTGCCCATAGCAAGTTTTAACCTTTTAGCAATACATAACAACTCAATTCTTCTGGCGTCCTCCAATGCCTGGCACTTCGAGACATCTATCAACATCCGTTGCTACTGATTTTCCACACACAAATAAATCAAAAGGAATTTCCCGAATTAAATCCTCCACTTCAAACTCGATGTACGGTGAATCGATAATTAACCCACCCTGGTGGGACTAGGAAAGTTGCAATCAGTGACCCTTGGCCACTAGTTCCCTGGTTTTGATCCTTCCATTTTACCTCCTTCGTCTCCGTCTGACTCTGAGTGTCTTTGTCTTCAGCTAAACCTAAACAAGCTGCACGCGATGTAAACAAGCTGCCAGTCAGACTGATTTAATTTTTTAATATCTCTCTTTTAAAATGACAGTCTACAGCAAACGAAATCGAGGGATTCATAACAACGGCAACTCCCCATTGTGAACCGACTCATGTGCCAGTACTTGGGATAACTGAGCGAATCCTTTCCCACATTCTGAGCAGGTGAACGGTCTCTCCCCAGTGTGAACTCGCAAGTGACTCTGTAGGTTGGGTAACCGAGTGAATCGCGTCCCTCATTCTGAGCAGGTGAACGGCTTCTCAACAGTGTGAACGCGCTGGTGTCTCTGTAGGTTGGATGACTGAGTGAATCCCTTCCCACAGACTGAGCAGGTGAACGGCCTCTCCCCAGTGTGAACTCGCTGATGACTCTGTAGGTGGTGTGACAGAGTGAATCCCTTTCCACAGACTGAGCAGGTGAACGGCTTCTCCCCAGTGTGAACTCGCTGATGTCTCTGTAGGTTCGATGGATCAGTGAATCTCTTCCCACAGACTGAGCAAGTCAATGGCTTCTCCCCGGTGTGAACTCGCTGATGTATCTGCAGGGTGCAAGATCGAGTGAATCGCTTCCCACATTGTGAACAAAGGAAATGCTTCTCCCCAGTGTGAATTCGATGGTGTCGCTGTAGGTCGGATGACCGAGTGAATCGTTTCGCACATTCTGAGCAGGTGAATGGCCTCTCCCCAGTGTGAACCCGCTGGTGTGCCATTACGTCAGACTATTGAGTGAATCCTTTCTCACAAATTCAGCAGATCACCAGCCTCCGCCCGGTGTGAACTGACGGTGTTTCCGCAGGTGGAAAGACCAATTGAATCCTTACTCACAAACAGAACTGGTGAATGGCCTTGCCCAGTGTGAACTTGCTGATGTACCTTCAGTTGAGATGACCGAGTGAACAGGTGAACAACCTTTCTCCTGTGTAAAATGACGGGCCTGCCAGTTGGTCAGATGACCGAATGAATCCCTCCCCACAGTCTGAGTAGGAAGGATGGTCGATTGAATTCCTCCCCACAGTCTGAGCAGGAAGGATGATCGAGTGAATCCCTCGCTCCACTTCTTAAATATCTGGACAGAGACAGCAAAACTGGCGCGCTGTGTTTGAGATTCCTGGAGACAAATTCCTTCTCTTTTTAACCTCTGAAATGATTTACAAATTCCATCAATGGCTGTAGGACAACATTTCAGATGAGATTGCTTGAGTCGCCAAGTATTGATCTGGCTGTTCCTCACTGTTACAATGAGGTTGAACCCGAGTTGGACCGAGAAATCATCTCCTGACTGGGCAGAGAGCTGGTATCGGGAATGACCATCAATCTCTCCGATGTCCTTCCTATTTCTATAAGAATGGGGCATTTCTGCCATCGGCAATTTGTACCCTGGTTCAGTTTGACTCTCTACATTAGTATTATTCCCTCTTCCTTCTGAGCTGCATGGGCGACTGGCCCCACAGTAACTGAAACACTCTCATGCAAATTGTCTTTCTTGACGTGCATCTTGGATTTTCTGTTACCTATTATTAACTTAAAGTTCCACAATTTAACTCCATATAAAAAAAAAAAATCCCTGCTGAGGTGAATGGTTGGTCTGCACAACTGTTAAAAGGACTTGGAGTGAATATTAGTGTTACTTCAGGTTCTTGTGGAAAATTACAATACAGAAACAGGCCATTTGGGCCATCTGGTTTCTGCTGAACTAATTAAACTGCCCACTCCCACATCCCTACTATCCAGGTACTTACACGAACCTCTTAAATGTTAACAGCATGCTCGCATGCACCACTTTTGCGGGCTCTTCATTCCACACCCGAATGACTGTCTGTGTGAAGAAGTTCCCCCTCATGTTCACCTTAACATTTCACCTTTCACCCTTAACCCATGGCCTCTGGTCCGAAACAATTTCAGTGGTAAAGCCAGCTAAGGGTAGTAGGGGGCGACCATGTCTGACAAGGGAAGTCAAGGACAGTATAAAAATAAAAGAGAAGATGTGTAACATAGCAAAGATGAGAGGGAAACCAGAGGATTGGGAATTTTTTAAAGAGCAACAGAAGATAACAAAAAAGGCGACACAGGGAGAAAATACTCAATTCTCCTTCTAAATTCCTGTTTGATTCTTATTGAGAGAGAGAGAGAGGGACGGAACTGTTTGACTATGCAGCGTGTTTACACTTGCTCGCAGCTTGTGTTTACATAGCTCACAGTTCGTTTTATTTAAGCAAGGACAGTCACAAACACAGTCAGCCAGAGAGAAAGAAAGAAGATTGAAAGCTCGAAACAAAGGGCCTAGTGGCCAAAGGCCACTATTTGGACTCACCTATGCCCACAAGGTGGGTTGATTATTGATCTAGCCTATACCGAATATGTGATTGTCACTTTGTTTGATCCATTGGAGTGGATCTGTTGGTTTGGGAGTATCCTGTGAGGACCACTTGTGCTAACTCTTGCCTGGGTGTGGTAATTCACTTGAAGAGGGTATCCCTGTGACCAATCACTGTTGGTGATAATTCGTATAATCCAAATGGGGATATTGTTGGAGTATCTCGTGTCTTCCACTTTGGTTAACCCTTAGCTGGATTCGGGTGTGTTATGTGGTAAACACTTGTGAGAAGTGGTGTGTTTGATCTGGACTGAGAGTACCTTTGCCGAATCTACCTGTGTGTCAACCTTTGCCTGGGTGGTAGTTCCTTCTGAAGACAGTACTCCTGTGATAAGCTACTTCTGGTGATAATTCGTATGTGGAATTAGAACAATGACGGATAAGACCTACAGCGACTGTTATCTTGTTTTACCGCTGTGGAATTTGTGGAAATCAACGTAATTGCCTTCTCTTGACATTCACCTTGGATTACAAATCTCTCTCTCTCGTCATTGATTCAGTGGATGAACTGAAATTTAATACTTTACCATCTAAAGACTTTACGCTTGGTATTCCCTGAGCTCAGTGGTTTGGGTTCTCATAACACTTTTAGCTTTTGATTATTTTGCTTAATTTGTTATATTATAAGTAGATACGAATACAGACAGTGGTTTTAACATCAAAAGCACACTCCAGGTGTGGTCTATTGCTGCTGGTTCATTTAAACCGTTACGGGAATGTAACAGAGGTGTTCGTGTTCATGTCTTTCTGGGGGCGTCCATGTTAACAACTTTCTGTCTCTCTGTCACACCTTGCCAAACAGGTAGAACGAGGGGCCTGCTGGGTAAAACTATGATTCCAATGTCTGTAATCCTGCTCAACCAGAGTGAGGAACTCTCAACCTGGGCAACATAGAAACATAGAAAATAGGTGCAGGAGTAGGCCATTCGGCCCTTCGAGCCTTTACCGCCATTCAGTATGATCATAGCTGATCATTCAACTCAGGACCTTGTACCTGCTTTCTCTCCATACCTCCTGATCCTTTTAGCCACAAGGGCCATATCTAACTTCCCTTTAGCCACAAGGGCCATATCTAACTTCCTCAAATAACACCTGCGGAAGAGAGTGAGGAACTGTGGTCCAGTCAGAGATGACTGTGGCTGTCGGTTTTTTGAGGGATGGTATCGCAGGCCCCCACCAAACTGAACTTCCTATACTGAGAAACATGCATCCTGGCCAGAACCGCAGGTGTCCAGCAGCTGAGAAGAATAACTGAGACTGAGCGATTTTGGATGATCGCTTTTCTCTCCTATGGAGTAGCCAGGAATTCACGAGACATAATCAATTTGGCTACAAGCACTTGAAGAGCTGGCCACAGTACTGCAGGGGCCCTGACAGAAACACAGGCTCAAGTAACAGAAACATCCACTGAAATGATTGCAATCCGGCAAACAGTCCTACAGAATCGTACGGCTTCAGATTTTATCCCAGCTGAGAAAGGGGGATCCTGTGCTATTACTGACACAGAATGCCGCACCTATATCCCTGATGAGTCTACTAACGTTACATCCCTCTCCAAGCACACTGCCAAGGGGACTGACAGCATCAAGAGAGTAGGGCAGGATTTACACGGGTTCACCAAAGGGTCGAAATGGTGATCTTTGAAGACCTGTCGGTAATATGTGGGGCATGATATCGCCTTATATCCAAATGGTTGTACATATCATTGTTATAATTACTGAAGTATGCCGTTTTTACCCGCTGAGAAGTCAATGCTGTACTTGGTTGCTTTCTCTGTAAAATGTTACTGCTATGTTGATCATGTAATGATCTAAAGGAGGGAATGATAAAGTATCTAAAAGGGTTAACACTTCGTTAAACAATAGCAGATTGTTTTTCTGAAAGAAACTGCTGATGATCAACAGATGTACTAAGCAATGCTGAGCCATATTTCTTCTTGAGGGTAGCTAGCTAGGGTTTCGGGATGCTTATCTCCCTGTGAACCCATGTGTTTATAAGCCATTATGACTATTTTGTAATTTGTCTTTAGGGTCTGTCATGTAGTAAATATTTTTGGCTCCAACCAGTCTTGTGTGGGTAGTATCTGGACAGATATATCTGTGGTGTAAGGGGAATTGGTGAATTGGGTGGGAGCATTCACAGACTCTTCCTGTCTGAGTGACTAACTAAGTCTCGCTCGGAGTGGATAGTTGAAAGGTTAATTTATTATCAAAGCAGGTATTCATAAATATCACTGAGTTTCTTTTATCTTCTCCAGAGAACCACGAAGCAAAGAAAACATGAAAGTAGTTCAGAGAGAAAAAAAATGATACCCCCTCCCCACTCCCCGCATCAAAAAGGACGGCATCCTGATGATCAACCCCCAAAAACCACCCCTCCCGCACAAAAGAGAAGAAACATATCGACACCCGTGAAAAAACATTCCTACACGGCACAACTGTGGAGAAGCCTGTGTCACCAGTGCAGAGGCGGCCGTATCGGGAGCAGCGGACACAATAGGCGAATAATGTGGGGAATGTGGTGGATGGGTCGGGCAGCGTGTGAGGAGCGAGGAGCAGAGTCACCGGTTCAGGAGGGAGACCCTCCACCCGTGACCTGATACCGTTACCTGTTCACGTTTTTCTGCAGATCTGCAGCATCTGCGGGTCATTGCTCTACGTGTACGTGTAGCTTCATCTTTCCCCGTTCAGACAAGCCAGTGAGATCCGGATCTGTCACGTCCTCTCATTGTGGGTGGACAATGTTTTTTTTTTCTCTGCAATAGTTTCTGCATGTTTCATTCACTGTTTCGACGTGCTGAAGTGCTGCCAATGTTTCTGGGTGTCTGACCAATTTATGTGAGAATTTAGACTTTTGTATTTCTCTGAGCTTCTCATAAATATGTACAGTTCAGTTAAGCTTCACTTCAGAATTTCCAAAGCAACAACCCAGTCAGTCAAATAGTTCCACACAATTAAGATAGTTTATTACATTTTTATTTTTTCTACATTTGTACTATATATATATTCTTATTTTAAATCACAATTGTTAAAATCTTTTGTTAAGAATTAACAATTAACTACGAATTTCCTGGCATCTGGCGGTGTTATTAAACCTAATTCTGATTTAATATGGGAGACCAACCACCGGTCACTTGATCCCAGTTACCGCAGATCGTAATGTGAGATTGAAGCATTTTCCATATATTTGCTTTCCACAGAAATGACAACAGTTCAGTTTCCTTCTTAGGTTCCAGAGCGGAGGCTCAGTCTGTCTAATATTTCCACACAATTAAAATGATGAATGTGTTTATTATCATCATGTACTGAGCTACAGTGAAAATCTTGCCTGATGTACCATCCACACAGATCAATACATTACAACAGTACATTGAGCTGATATACAACAAAATAATAACTGTAACAAAGCATTATGGCTGCAGAGAAAGCGCGATGCAGATAGACATTTGGTGCAGGGTCACATCGAGTTACACTGTGAGGTCGAGTCCATTTTATCATTCATTTGGCTTATAACTGCAGACAGGAAGCCATCCTTCAACCTGGTGTTACGCACTTTAAAGCTTTTGTATCTCTCCGCCAATGTGGGAGCGGGTTTGCAGCAAGAATGTCCAGGTTACGAAGTTTTTTGTGTACATGGCCTGCTTTCCCGAGGGAGTGGAAGTATAGGAAGAGTCCATGGAGTGGAGGCTTGTTTCTCGGATGTTCTCTGCTCTCCAAAGTTCTCTGCAGTTCCTTGCAGTCATGGGCAGAGCAGTAGCCATACAAAGGCATGAAGTATCGACAAGAAGCTCAGAGACATCGGCCTTCACCCTGCCATGTGTAGCTGGATCCTGGACTTCCTGTCAGATCGCCGGCAGGTGGTAAGAGTGGGCTCCACCTCCTCTGACGCTCAGCAGACACATACCCCACAGGGTTGTCTCTTTGGCCCTCTCCTTTACTTTCTGTGCACCCATGACTTGTGTTGCCACCAACAACAATCTACTAATTAAATTTGCTGACAGCACTACATTGATTGGCCTAATCTCACATAATAACTTAAAATCGATCAAATGTCTCCTGACAAGGCTCGGTCCAAACAAACGTTTCACCCTTCTTCAGGAGATTGGTCAGAGGAAGAGCGATAGCAGCAGAGTTCATACAGAACTTACGGTAATATCCATCCATTCCCAGAAACCTTCTAAGAGCCTTCGTAGCAGTCAGAATAGGAAGTTGAGAAATTGCCTGGACTTTTGCCCGAGCCAACTTACATTGACCTACAACATAGCCAAGACAGGTCGGAATGGCATGGCCAAATTCACTCTTAGCTAAGTTAACTGTAAGGCTGGCCTGGGAAAACCTGTTAAACAGCTTTTCTACTGCAGAGATGCTCTTCCCAAGTGTCACTCCCTGTGACTAAGTCATCAATATAGGCATCTATGTGTTCCAAGCCTCCAATTACAGAATCGTTCATTTTCCGGAATGTTCCTGGAGCTGATTTCATTCCAAACATCAAGACATTATATTCATACAACCCAGATGGTATCATAAATGCAGAACTTTTTCTACCTCTGTCCGTCAATGGAACACGCCAATATCGTGTCAACAGATCAATCTTTGTAAGAAATTCAGCTTTTCCAAACTTATTGATGCAATCATCCATCCTAGGGATAGAATAGGCATGTGTTTTTGTTACTGCATTTGCCTTCCTATAATCAGTGCAAAATCTGACACTACCATCAGGTTTGGGCACAATAATGCAGGGTGAGCTCCAATCTGATGCTGAAGGACTAATAATACCATTTTCCAACATATTTTCAATTTCTTGCTCAGCCTATTTACACTTTTCTACGTTCATGTGATATGGGTGTTGCTTAATCTGTTTAATCAATCTCCACACCATGTATTGCGACCGTGGTTTGCTTGGGAACATCGGTAAATAAATCTTTAAACTGCAGAATTAATTCCTTCAGCTGTTCTTGTTGCTTTGGCTGCAGGTGAGCCAACATGTTATCAATATTTTCTGGAACAACCGAGTTCATTAACCTAACTGAGACAATGTTTGGCTTGTGAAAAGTCTCAGACAAATCAATTGCTTCATTCTCAGGGTTGCTAAATTCATATGTTTTGAATACAACACTCACAGATGGTGCCTGCTTGTCAAAATAAGGCTTTATTAAATTTATCTGTACCACCTGTGTTAGTTTACATCGGTCGGGTGTTTTTATATATTTATATATATATTTGACAGACTATTTCATATGGTCCATTGAGTTTTGCCTGAAGTGTATTTGGCAACATTGGAGATAAGGTAAGCATCTTATCCCCCACCTGGTATTTTCTTTCGCAAGCTCGCTTATCAAACCAACACTTCATTTTGTTTTGAGAAATCTTTTTGTCTCGCTCGACTACAGACCAGGAGTAGTTCATTGTTGAACTTCAAAACTTAGTCTAACAAGTTTACATGCACATCCCCATCAATTCACTGTTCCTTTAACAAGGTCAAAGGTCCCCTCACTCTTTGACCAAATACAAATTCAAATGGACTAAAGCCCAGTGACTCCTGTACCAACTCTCTTACTGCGAACAAAAGCAAATATATTCCTTCATTTCAGTCTTTTCCATTTTCAACACAGTATGTCTTTTGTTGGCATGTGCGTGCGTGTGTCCGATAATTTATTTTCCAAGCCTTAACAAGGCACTGCGTGAGAGAGAGACAGTGTGGAACACATTATGTCTTAATCATTGTTTTGAGGGTAGCATGGAATCTTTCTTGAACCTATCGTAATTCTGGATGATACGCAGACGTTGTAATTAGTTAAGATCCCAGTTCATAAACTACATGCTGGAATAATCCAGATGTAAAATTGCTTCATTGATCAGTCTGGATTTCTTTAGGCAAACCAGATAAAGTAAAAAACTTGATAAGAGCCTTCGCCACAGTTTCAGCTTTAATATTGCTGAGAGGTATTGCCTCTGGGAATCTGAATGCAGTACACATAATAGTTAGCAGATACTGATGGCCAGCTTTAGTCTTTGGCAATGTGCCGACACAATCCACTGTAAACTTTGAAAAGCGTTCACCAAATGCAGTTATATACCGACTGCAGTGGGGCACTGTGGAGATCTGATTAGGTTTACCAACAACTTTACCAATGTGACAGTTTCTGCAAAAGGTCACAGCATCTTTCCTCAAATTAGGCCAGTAGAATTATTTCATAATCCTGTTTACAGTTTTATTCACTCCAAAATGGCCACCTGAGAGCTGACTGTGGGCCAAAGTTAAAATTTCAGTCCTATAAACTTTAGGAACTATACCTTGGTGAATAATTGCCCATTCCTCACTCGCTGGTATAGCAGGTGGCCTCCATGTCCTCATTATCACTCCATCCTTGTGAAAATACCCGACAGGCACTTTCTTAATTTCATCATCTGAGAGAGCTGTTTCTTTTAAAGCTTCAATCTGAGGGTCTCGGTTCTGTTCTGCGATAAATTTGTCTGCATCAGCAGACATTTTAGCTATACTTCGAGTTCCTGCGCAGCAATGATAAATGTTAAAATCCATCTGTGGGTCATCAGTGGTTGGGTTAATTGTTAACTGCACTGCAGGAACAACTTTGCCATCTGCCAGGTCATTCACTAACAGCAAAATAACATCTACCACTAGTAAACTGGAACATACTCCGATCTTAACAGGTCCTGAAACCAACCCTGACTGTAAAGTTACCTTCTGCAACGGCACGGAAACCATGTCGCCCCCAATAACTTTAATAAGATTTACCTCACCAGTGTCAGTCTCATCACCAAACTTTAGAACGCTGTCCGATGTAAATGACTGAGAAGCCCCAGTAACTCAAAGAATTTTCACTGGTACCGGGGTTGACCCTTCCTTTACTAATACAAACCCATCTGACATAAAATGATCGTATCCCTTCTTAACTCGGCCAGACCTCTCAGATCTTAACTGAGCCAGAAACAGAATGTTCAGAACCCTGTGGGTTGACAGCTGTTTCAACATACTGAACAGAGGCATTTGGGACTGACTCCTTTTCCTTTTCCTTCTTCAGGATGGAACAATTAGCCATCATATAACCAGCTTTCTTACAATAGTATCAAGTGAGACCAGATATTTCTCCTTCAACTGCTTCCCTTCATCCTTACTTTTGTCACTAGTCCCAGCTTTAATTACTAGTTTACCCTGGTGATCCCTGCTACAATTTTGTTAGCTCTTATTCGGGATAATCTTAACCTTATGAGTAAAAACAAACGCATCTGCTATTCTATCAGACTCCTGCAAAGTGGCAGCATCCTATTCATCTAAATAGGTCTTTATGTCCTTTTGAATTCTTCAATTAAAAGCAACACTTTCAAGCTGTTTATATTTATATACTTATATATTTATATCTTTACATGTGCACCGGCGGTCAAAACACACAAACTTCTCATTAGCAAGTTCCAAATAAGTCTGTTTCACAGATTTCCTCAAATTTCCAAACTTTTGCCTGCATGATTCTGGGACAAACTCGTAAGCTTTGAGCACAGACTGTTTCACTATGTCATAATCAGCTGCTTCATCAACTGTCAAAGCAGAATAGACTTGCTGAGCCTTCCCCTTAATTACAATTTGTAAGAGAAAAGGCCAACCCGCTTTTGGCCACTTTAAACTTTGAGTAACCTTCTCAAAATTCTGAAAGTATGTATCAACCTCGTCAAATGGAGGTACCAATTTAACTTCCCATCTGGCCTCAAACTTATCACTAGAGTCTAACGCTAGACACCTTTGCTGCAATCTCTTTATCTTTTCCAGCACAAACAGCCTCTGTCTTTCTGCTTCGTCCTTCTGTTTTTCTGCCTCCCTAGCCTCAAACTGCCTCTGCCTTCCACAGCCTCCATCTTTAATTTTTCTCACTTCTACTGGAGCACAAGCTCACATGGTTTACTTTCAGGAAATACCTCCAACTCCTCCACTTTAAACACTCCCTCAGATACATAATGTTCTGCTATTACACTCTGCATCCGTGCCCTCCTCATTGTCGATTTCACCTTAGCAAGTTTTAACCGTCTGGCAAGACTCAGCAGCTCAAACCTTCTGGCGTCCTCTAATGCCTCAGAGGTTGGCGTTTCCTGACGTCTATCAACATCCATTGCTGCTGATTTTCCACACACAAATAAATCAGAGGGACTACCTCAATGAAGTCGATAATTAATGGCAATGCTCCGAAACTGTTAATATCTCGGGCTCAGGCCCAATTTTGTTATGAATCATAACACTTTAGAAATGAACCCGCAGCAATAGACTACATATATATATATATATATATATATATATATATATAACTCCATATAACTCCAAATATAACTCCAAAACTATTGAGATTGAGAGAAACAAGGCTTGGAGTCTTCAGATGGCAAAGTATAATAGTTCAGTTCAACAATGGAATAGCTGATGAGAGAGATATTTGTAATCCAGCGTAAAGGTTGAGAGAAGGCAATTATGTTGAATACCACAGGTTTCATGGTGGTAAAACGAGACAACAGTTGCTGTAGATTTTATCTGCCTTCGTTCCAAATCCACATACGAATTATCACGGCAAGTGACTTGTCACAAAGGGTATCGTCTTCAAGTGAATTACCCCACCACACCCAAGCAAGGGTTAACACATCGGTGGTCTTTATAGGATACCCCAAGTCAGATCCACTCCTACGGATCAAACGAGGTGACATCCACACATTCGATGTATGATGAAGCGATAATTAACCCACCCTTATGGGCCTAGGAAAGTTGCAAACAGTGACCCTTGGCCACTAGTCCCCTGGTTTCAATCCTTCCATTTTTCCTCCTTCATCAGTCTGACTCTGAGTGTCTGTGTCCTCGGTTAAAACTAAACAAGCTGCAAGTCAGACTGATTCACCTTCTTAATCTCTCTCTCTCTTAAAATGACAGTCCATGGCAAACAAAACCTAGGGAATCATAACAACGGCCACTCCCCAGTGTGAACTGCCTGGTGTGCCAGTACTTGGGGTGACAGAGTGAATCCTTTCCCACAGACTGAGCAGGTGAATGGCCTCTCTCCAGTGTGAACCTGCTGATATCTCTGTAGATGGGATGACTGAGTGAATCCCTTCCCACAGTCTGAGCAGGTGAACGGCCTGTTTCCAGCATGAACTTGCTGATGTACCTTCAGATGCAATGATTTAGTGAATCCCTTCCCACAGTCTGAGCAGAGGAATGGCCTCTCCCCAGTGTGAACTGATGGGTGTCTCTGTAGGTGGGATGCCAGTGAGAATCTCTTCCCACATTCTGAGCAGGTGAATGGCCTCTCCCCAGTGTGAACTTGCTGATATCTCTATAGGTGGGATGCCAGTGAGAATCTCTTCCCACATTCTGAGCATTTGAATGGCCTCTCCCCAGTGTGAACTTGCTGGTGACTCTGTAGGGTGGATAACTGAGTGAATCCTTTCCTACATTCTGAGCAGGTGAACTGCTTTTCCCCAGTGTGAACTGACTGGTGTGCCAGTAGTTGGGATGACCGAGTGAATCCCTTCTCACACTTTGAGCAGGTGAAGGCCTCCTTCCAGTGTGAACTCGCTGATGACTCTGTAGTGTGGATGACTGTGTGAATCCCTTCCCATAGACTGAGCATGTGAATGGTTTCTCCCCAGTGTGAACTCACTGGTGACTCTGTAGGTGAAATGAATGAGTGAATAACTTCCTGCAGACTGAGCAACTGAATGGCCTCTCTCCAGTGTGAATTTGCTGATGACTCTGCAGATTGGATGACTGAGTGAATCCCTTCCCATAGACTGAGCAGGTGAAGGCCTCCTTCCAGTGTGAACTCGCTGATGACTCTGTAGTGTGGATGACTGTGTGAATCCCTTCCCACAGACTGAGCATGTGAATGGTTTCTCCCCAGTGTGAACTCACTGGTGACTCTGTAGGTGAAATGAATGAGTGAATAACTTCCTGCAGACTGAGCAACTGAATGGCCTCTCTCCAGTGTGAATTTGCTGATGACTCTGCAGATTGGATGACTGAGTGAATTCCTTCCCACAGACTGAGCAAGTGAACGGCTTTTCCCCAGAGTGAACTCACTGGTGTGCCATTAGTTCAGATGACTGCGGGCATTCTTTCCCAGAAATTCAGCAGACGACAGCCTCTGCCCGGTGTGAACTGACTGGTGTGTCCACAGGTGGGAAGACTGACTGAATCCTTTCTCACACACAGAACAGGTGAATGGCCTTGCCCAGTGTGAACTTACCTTCAGTTGAGATGACTGAGTGAATCCATTCCCAATGTCTGAGCAGGTGAACGGCCTTTCTCCTGTGTAAAATGACGTGTGTGTCAGTTGGTCAAATGCACGATTGAATCCCTCCCCACAGTCTGAGCAGGATGGATGGTCGATTGAATCCCTTGCTCCAATTCTTAAACATCTAGACAGCAAAACTGGCGTGCCGTGTTTGAGATTCCTGGAGACAAATTCCTTCTCATTTTTAACCTGTAAAAAGATTTACGAAATCCATCAATGGGTGTAGGACAACATTTCAGGTGAGATCACTTGAGTTGCCAAGATTTGATCATCCAATTTACTATCTCATCTTGAATGCAGAATGATGGAACCTTCTTGACCAAACGCCCTTCAGAGACTTTGTCAAGTGCCTTGCTAAAGTCCATGTAGACAACAACTACTGCCTTGCCTTCATCCATTTCCCTGATAACTTCCTCGGGCGACTCTGTTAAACTGGTTGGACATGACCTACCATGCACAAAGCCATGCTGTCTATCCTTAATCAGTCCACAACTATCCAAATACTTATATATCCGGTTGCTGCACATATGTTCTAATAACTTTCCCACTACTGATTCTCCTTCACCTTGTCTGCTGGGGCAACCTCATGCCTTCTTTTATTTCATTTATAAGTGTTCACTTGAATTTCCTGTATTTCATAAGTACGCCATTTGTTCCTATCTGCCTGTACCTGGTATGCATGTCCTTTTTTTTTTATCTGGGAGAGGAAAGCGAAAGGGGTGATAGAGCTGCATGCTGGGAGGTGGGAGTAAGGGGGGGGGGGGGTTAAACTAAAGTTGCAGGGGGAATGGGAGCCTGAATAACTGAACTAGAGTGGAGTGGTTGTGGAGATAGTTGTTGTTCAGTCCTCAGTGAAAGTCAGGAATGAAAATGTTGAGCATGATGCAGTGAATATGCTGAGCCCTGTATATTTCAATACAAGGAGCAGCGTAGGAAAGGCGGATGTGTTCAGGGCATGGATCAACACCTGGAATTGAGATATTAGGATGTGGCAACTGTGGATTGGGACAGGCTGCTTTATGGCAAGGTATAGGCAGGCATAATCTTATGGTGTATAAGAAATGCAAGAGAACACATAAGAAATAAACCAGTATGGCTAAAACATTAGGTTGCCGTCGCAGAAATGATGAAGGATAATTCTCTGAGACTCTAGAGACAGATTAAGAGCAAAAGGATTGGAAGGCACAAAGTTGGTCCTCTGGAAGACCGGAATGGCAATCCACGTGTGGAACCAAAGCAGATGGTGGATATCTTAAATCTTAAATAACTTTCCATCTCTATTTACTCAGGAGATGGACAAAGAGTCTATGGGAGTGTGGAAAAGTGGCATTAAAATCGTGGACCCTGTAGAAGAGTAGTTACTTCACTGTTCAAAATAGAAGATAGAAATCTACAGCATATTCCAGTCCATTCAGTCTAAAATGTTGTGCCAACCACGTAACCCACTCTAGTAACTGCCTAGAATTTCCCTCGCACACAGCCCTCTGTTTTTCTAAGCTCCATGTACCTATCTAAGAGGCTGTTAAAAGACCCCATTGTATGGACCTGGACCACTGCTGCTGATAGTGCATTCCACGCATGCACCACTCTCTGAGTAAAGATTTTACCCCTGACATCCCTCAGTATCTAGTTCCAAGCACCTTAAGACTATGCCCCCTCATGTTAGACATTTCAACCCTGGGAAAAAACCTCTGGCTGTCCACACGCCCAATGCCCCTCATCATTTTATACACCTAAAAATGCTCTGAACATGAACCAGGAAATTATCAATTGGATTGAGGATTTGTTAGAAGTATTGAAAATTATGAGACTATAGATAAGGTAAATGCAAGCCGCTTTTTCTACTGAGGTTGGGTGGGACGACAACCAACGGTCATGGGTAAGTGCGGAAGGTGAATATTTAATTGGAACATGTGGAAAAGCTCTTCACTGAAATGGTTGTGAGAGCATGGAATGAGATGCCAGCACAAGTGGTGAATATGAGCTCGGTTTTACCATTTAAAAGAAGTTTAGATGGGAGCCTGGATGGTAGGGGTATGAAGGGTGATGGTCCCAGTGCAGGTAGTTGCATTAGACAGCTTAAATGTTTTTTCAGCATTGACTAGATGGGCTAAATAGCCCATTTCCGTACTGAAGTTATCCATGTTTCAATGACAGAGATGCTGGCCAAACTTGTTTGGAAGGGAAAGATAGGAGTGACAACGGAGCAACAATAGCTGGAGTTTCTGGGAGTAATTCAGGAGCTGACTGATTCAACAGGAGTGGAAATACTAGAAGGACAGGAAGAAACAAACTGAGAATGAGAAGCCAAAGCCAGCATAAAGCCAGAGAGAGGGTCCAGAATAGAGCAAAAACTATAGGGAAACTTTTAGAAACCAATAGCAGACAACTAAAAAAACTCGGGTGAGCTCAGTGCATGGAATCATGATATTGTAGACATTAATGGGTCTTGGAGGCATCCAACAGTCTGAGAGAGTTAAAGGAACAAAATATCCGGGGCCTCAATACCTCTTGAAAGGAGGTTTTCAATTTTTATTTTGACAGGCACATGCAAATCCTGCACTCCCAAAAATTCACAACTGAAAGCCTTCCACTTACAAGTACTCCGTTGCCAGGAAACAGCCTGTCCCAAACCACACTTGTCAGATCCTTTCTGATACCATCAACATTGACCTTTCCCCAATTTAGAATCTCAACCCATGGTCCAGACCTTTCTTTTTCCATAGTTCCTTTGAATCTCATGGCACTATAATCACTAAATTCTGTTACCAGCCCTGCATCATTTCCTATCAGTTTATTGCACACTTCTACGTCGGGAATTCTACGTACTGACTAAGGGCACATTTGACAAACTCTACCCCATCTAGTCCTTTTACAGTATGGGAGAGCCAGTCAATATATGGAAAGTTAAAATCACTTACTCAATCAACCTTTGTTTATTGGCATGGTCTGCAATCTCTCTACAAATTTGTTCCACTAAATCCCTCAGACTATTCCCGCTGCTCCCATCCAGGAAACGGTACCACAGCAAAAGGACCAACAGGCTCCTGAACATCATCTTTTACCAGGCCATCCCATTGATTAATTCCTGCTGATACAGTTTCATTTGTATGTTATAGTAACAGTCCTATGTACAAACTATTTATCATAAATGACTATATATTATACATTCCACATTTTGATGGAGGCGTAATGTAAAGGTTTCTACTTGATGTAATAAAGTCAATTCAATTCACCCTCTCCACTAACTGTTCTGTCATTCTGGCTCCCATTCCCCCCCTACAACTTATTTTAACCACATTACCCCTCACCCCCCACCCTACCACTAGCAACTCTTAACACTAGGATCTTAGTCCCCTCTTGTTCTGTTCCCCTAACTAACGAATCCCCTATCACCCCTTTGAGTTTCCTCTGCCAGGTAAATCCCCCCCCCAACAGCTTCTAAAATGGTCCACCTGTTGTTTTGGGGGGATGGGCAGTAGAGTACTCTGCAATGGCTATTTAACCTCATTCCCCTTCCTGACTCTCATCCCGTTTCCTGTGTCCTGCACCATGGGTGTAACTCACCTCTCTTCATGTCATATCTATCACCCCCTCCAACTCCTGGATGATCCAGAATTCATCCATTTCTAGCTCCAACTCCTTAAATTGCAGCTGGATGCACATCTTGTAGGTGAGGGCATCAGGGATACGGGAGGTCGCCCCACCTTCCCAACAATGTCTGCTCTAATTTGTAATGACCAGTGTGAATATAAATCTTGCACTGTGTATTCTTTTACCCAGTGACAACATGCGCACAGTGAATTTTATATAGAGAAGTAAGAACTTGGATCTCCTCTGGGTTCGATCGAGTTCATCTGCACTCTCACACAACCTATGTAGCAGGCCTGTAACGGGTAATGACGGATTGCACATTGTCCATATTTGGTTTGCTTGCTAAATTACGCTTTTAAAAAGTCACATTTTCCAAATATCACTCCCCTTCTTCCCACCTGCAAATTCTCCAGCAACTTTTGCATCTCCACAACACACACACAGGTAACAGCAGCTTTTGTATTCTACAGAAATATTTCCCCTGAACCCTCCCCCATGGTGGTGAACTCAGTGATGGCAATGCCAATGAATATGAAGGGAAGGGCAGTAGTCTGTCTCACTGGAGTCTGGCACATTTGTTATGTGAAAGCTACTTGTTGCCCAAGGGCAAAGGTTTTTGATATCATTAACTTCCCAGAGAGAATGGGTCAAAGCATGTCGTCACATGTAGAAAAGTCGAGAACAAAAGGAGGTAGCTCAAGCAACACACACAAAATGCTGGAGGAACTCAGCAGGCCGGGCAGCATCTATGGAAAAGAGTACTAATGCTGAGTTCCTCCGGCATTTTGTGTGTGTGTTGCTTGGATTTCCAGCATCTGCAGAGTTTGTGATTGGAAGTGAAACAAAGGTGATTTTCACAGCTGGTGATGTAACAGATTTTGTTACCTTTCTCCGAGTTCCTAATCCTTGCATTTAGATAGCTGGAGTTCAGCTCTGTCTGAGAGATCCATCGGTTCCCATTCCCTCATCAGCCAGAAGCCCCCCGGGGCCCGTGTACGGATAGCGGGGCTGAAAGAGAGAGAGAGGTGTGCAGGGCTGTCCCGGGATTGCGAGATACGGTGTGGGAAGCTCACAGCAATTGACCCTCAGTCGGTGTTTAGAATAGTCGCCCGCAGATAACCGCTTACCGGCGTCCGATCCAGCAGCCGTGCTCCCGAGGCCTTGTGAACCGCGAGCGTGCGTGAAATCGCCACCGTCACAACCTTCACGCCTGCGCAGATTATCGATGCTTCATCGGAGGTGAAATTTTTAATGTAGAGCATTATGGGTAATCACGGTGCAATGTTTCTGCAAGCGCTAGTTCCATGTCCAAACCTTAGTTTTTTTTTGTATATAGAAAACTCAGCAGCTGCTTTAACGCAAAAAGCGGCTCCCATACTCAATATATTCACTATCAAAGTGTATCTAATGCCAACGTACAATCCTCTTGCAAAGGCAGATATAAAACACGGGAGATTCTGCAGTTGCTGCAAATACTGAGACACACACACACACACACACACACACACACACACACACACACACACACACACACAAAATGCTGGAGGAACTCTGCAGTTCCGGCAGCAACTAAGCAGAGGATTTCAAAAACAGCAAAGGGGAAAACAGAGAGCTGAGAATACTCTACCGCCGACCCGAGGGTGCGGCACATCCCGTCCCACCATGGACGGCATATGACGACCCAGCAATGTCCGGAAATCCTTTGGAATTCTGAGTAAAGGACAGGATCCTAATTATCCCTGGTTCCTCCGGACCATATCCCTCCCATACTAGTGAAATGATCCCCAGTGGTGAGGTGTGTAGGGAAAGGCATGTGTGGCTTCCGATTCGGGGCCAAGTAGGGACAACCTACAAGTTTAAATCCCGATACCTGTAAGGCGGGATGAATTTTTAGAGAACGGGGAAGGTGTGATGTGTATGTTGCCGGGGCAGTTTCCATCACGACTTAAGAGAGACGGATAAAGCGAGTGGCTAGTTTCAGCCATTCCAGTTTGTGTGAACGATCTTTACTTGAACAGAGACCCGCTTGTCAATATTGAAACAGGGGCCAAGTCGCCTGTATCTGTTGGGCTTGGCCTGCAGCCCGGCTGAATTTCCTTTCCGAGTCTCTGTCCTTGAGACACCTTTGAATAAATTACTCGGCGGAGGGGACTCCGACATCTAATTCCTGATCAGGAGACTGAGCGGGCAGAAACTCAATTTGACATGCGAATGGGGTAATACCCAACGGTTAATGCTGAAGGGTATTGTGGGCGAACTCGGCCCGGAGTAAATGGTCACTCCAGGAGGGCAGATTCCCGGACAGAAGGCAGAGAAGCGGTCGCACCAGGTCCGGGTCCGTCCTCTCAGCCTGCCCATTCGTCTGAGGGTGGAACACCCACTGGCACAAGCTGATGGGGAGGATCAGAGACATTGCCGGGTGTCGATGGCGGAGGAATATTCAGAAGGAAGGTTCAGTGAGATGGTGTGTGGTCTTTGGATGTGTGTAAAACGTGTGGGGTGGGTGTCGGTGATTTCAATGCGAAGGGCCTGTGCTGATGGAATGGACTTGGGGGGTTTCCGTGTAGGAGGACCGGGCTCATTCGGACAGGTTATTGGGGGAGAAGTGTGTTTATTGGGAGGTGTGTTTAATGAGCAGGCGAGCTGAGGGGGGAACGGTCTGTGGTGGAGGGATGTGGGTACAGCCCGTCCGGAAGGCGCTGGATGATTGGAAGAGGTTAGAGGAGGAGTGGTGGTCTCGGTGGGGGCTGAGAGATTCCGAAGGTCAGTATCTGTAGCTACTTGGAGACACGCCTAGTCAGTGCGAGTAGGTCGTGCAAGAGGCGAGTTTTATTATCGGGAGTCACGATCTTCAGTATTTTATTTCATCTGCTATATTTCCCATGAACCTTCCTCTATATCACTGTTATGTCCTCCCAAAGTTTTCCCGCTCTCCATTAGTGATTATAAAAATTTGGAAATGTTACTGACATCTGAGGAAGTCCAGTGTGAATCCTTCACCGGTCCGGAGAAGAAGCAACATTTCAGGGCTTGATTCTGCAGAGTCGCGCTCCCCGTTATTGCACGACATCAAATCTCCATGGCAACCCGATTATCCAGCAGCTATTGGAAGTCAGTAACGGCCCCATTGGATTAGCTTACACACCCTCTGCTTCATCGAAGGTTTTTTTCCGTGTTACTAAGAAGGATTTTTTTAACAACCTTGTTCTAATATATCGCAATTATCCCAGTGAATGCAGATTGAGCCCCTTCCCCGCGTCTCCATCCTCTGTGTGGAATGTGTTTTGATTCCCGGTTAGATTCTTCCAGACACATTCAGTGTATTCTTCCGGTACCGACCGTCCACAGTCCTTACACTCACTCTGACTCTGCCTTCCAAATTCGCAATCATCCCGGCAGACTCCCCACATCTTCTCTCTTCTAGGCATAATTTAAGAACCTTCACCGAATCATATAACTGAAAGTTAACGTTCTTAGCATTTGACTGCCCTTCAAAACTTCTATATCATCCTGGCCGATTCCATCACTGCCTCCCCTCTTCCAAGTATAATCTAACCCCTTTCACCAAATCACCCGTATCGCTGATAGGAAACGCTCTTAGCGATAATTTTGCAAGTTTATCGTTTGATTGTCACGATAAGAAGACAACAGAAATAATAAAAAATAATACTTTGATTGAACTTTCTGAAGCAAAATTGCCGGACACACATTAGTGCTATCGAAAATAATGTCAAAGGTGAAAAACAGGCAGCTTCAAAACAATAAATTACCCATCACTGCCACCTCCCGGAATTGTTGGGGTAACGCATGCCCTTTCGTCCACTGTGATCACAGGAAATTTTTATCACAGCCGTTCAATATGATATTCCTCAGCAGACCAGCAATAGCTCCCGGCCCGGAAGGTCGACTGTACTCTTCCCCATCGATGCTGACTGGCCTGCTGAGTTCCTCCAGAATTCTGTGTGTGGAACCTGTAAATCGACATGAAGAGCATCAGCTGCACGAATTTCCTTCTAAAACCTTCACTCCACGAAACATAAACATAGAGAAATCGCCATTGACCGCGGTATTCATGAAATATGGTGGAAATGATTTCCCGTTATATAGTTAGCATGGAGCGTGGGGAATGCTTTCATAGCCTAAGAACGTTGCTGGATATTTGAGCTCGGTTAAACTAATCAATAGAATAAAGTCCCGCCTCCCACTTTGTCTGGGAAGTTAGTTCAGTCTCAACACGTGGTTGTACATTTCATTTGGTTCACGTTTGTAAAACTACCGTCCGGCCTGTTCTGGGGGACTGGGGGATAGAGACTGGTGGGGTAAGAGGTGTACGAGGGAGACTGTTGTGTGATAAGAGAAAGTCCGGGAGAAGCGATATTAGGGCAGAGAGAGACCGGGAAAGGTGAACGTGACTGGGGTAGTAGAAAAGGAGTGTGGGAAGGTGAGATTAGGGTGAAGGACGGGGTAGCAGGGGTCCCGGAAGAGAGGGAGAGGGGTGAGAGAGCAGAGGATGAGAAAGACAAGAAATGAAACAAGTTCTGAGACAGATAGTGGAAAGGGAGACTGGGCTAGGGAAATCAGGGAGAGTGTGACGGGGGAAGAAGAATACAGGAAGGGAGATTGATGAGGGAGCGAGAGGAGCAGTAAGACGAGGGGAAGGGAAGAGATAACGGAGAGAGGGACGAAAGCGAGAGGAAGACTGGGAGAGATACATCAATGGGAGCGACACTGGGAGAGACAGAAGAGGGAGATCGCGAGGAACGGGGAAGAGAGTTGTCGGACAGTGAGTCTGGGGGAGAGAGAGAGAGGCTGGATAGAAAGCGAATGTGGAAAGGGAGATTTGGGGGAAGAAAGACGAGTGAGAGTAAGAATCTTGGAGAGAGAGACTGTGGAAGAGAATGGAGAAGAGAGTCGGGAGAGAGACCGGTGGGTTACGAGAAGGCAATGGAGAGAAAGAGTTCGGGAGGGAGGGAGCTTCGGTGGAGAGAGAAGCCGGGCTGATGAGAGAGATTTCGTATGGGTAGAGAGATCGGGGGGGGGGGGATGCGACTGGGGAGAGACCGGTGGATGGAGGAGAGAAACTGGAACGGTATAGATGTGGAGAGATGGGGGGAGAAGGGTATGAGACACTGTGAAGAGATACGGGGCACTTAGTGTGCAGCGGGATGATGGAGAAAGAGCCTAGTGGAGAGGGAGACGGGGGTGTACGGAGAGACACGGGTGAGAAAGAGGCCGGAGTTAGGCAGAGAGAGACGGGGTAGAGAAAGTCTGTCGGGGCGGATAAGTCTGGGATGAGGGCTTGTCGGGAAATGTGTGTAAAAATCCAGAAATATATACCGTGAGAGGCCAGAGGGATTTCCTTCACGAATAGCATTCTGGGATTGCAGGGCCAGTGTTGTAAAATGCTGCCGAAACATCCGATCCGTCCCGTCTTGGAGACTCCTCCCCTTGACCCCACTCCTTCCAACCAGCATTCACGGTCTCTCTCCCTCCGAACATTATTCACCACCATCACCCTTCCTCTCTCTCTCTCTGACCTCCAACCTCCCTCCCTGTGGAATAAATCTCCGAATATAAAGTATGTTGCTTCAGCTTTGTGACGTTGAAGACATCTGCGTTTTCCACTGGTAAATACCATGCCTGTCACTGCGACTCCTCAGAACGATAACACGGCTGCGCAAATGAGATGAGCGTAAATGGATGAACACAAGTCAAGAAAACAAACATTGTGAACAAATTCCATTGTTCTTCTGAAGCTTCACACACTTCTCTGCTGCTAGATATAAAGGCAATCTTTTTCCTTGTACCTCAGAGTTCCACAATGCGGACTCTCCATTACATCATGATGAAATAAAAGATTCTCCAATTGAACTTTATTTTATAACATCTCTTTTCAATTTGCCTTAGCCGAACAGGATCCCGACAAAACGGGGTCGAACGATGGGGTAACTGAGGATCGGAAAGGCGACCTCGAGTTCGCCACCCGTTGGTTGATCAGCTTAGAGCCTCCCTGATCCTGACCAATGACCGGGCAGAAAGGACGGGATCGGCAAGAACAAATAGGAAAGACCGCAGCATTGTGGAAAGTCAGGAAATCAGGATCCGGATCCTAGTGCCACCCAAGATGTTCACCAATATAGTAAATAAAACCAATAGATATAAATAAGTCTTCAAGAGCTGAAAGGAACGAGATTTCGTTCACGCTTGTGCTTGCAACTGACAGTCTTTCCTTTGCGGGACCAGGTAAGTAGATTGAAGGCGGATGGGAAGTAGTGACAGTAAAGTTGATCAGGAATGCGGGGGAGAGAGTTCACTGTAAAGATAAAGATGAAAACCAGGTAAGTAGATTGAAGGACGATGGTAAATAATGATAGGAAAGTTGATGAAAGAAATGCGGGAGGAGTTTTCTCTGTAAAGGTAAAGAAAAACACGAGAAAGTAGCACCAACAGATTGAACGAGTAAAGAAATCCCGGGGAGAACCGCTGGTGCTACCAGTCTCCCCGCTGATGAGGTCGGGTTGGAAAGTGGATATACTAGAAATGTGATTCCTTTTACTAGTGGCTTGTGTGGTTGGACACAAGAACGGTAGATCGATGGGAGGCTTAGGAGATAAAGAAAATTAAATATTTTAAACAAGATACTGGTATAGGAGACGGAGACATCACGCCGGATTTAATAAAGTGTTTTGATTTATGCAACTTACTTTGTTATTTTGAGCCTTGACAAAGGAGCATGTTGTCCTTGCCTTCCTAAGTATCCGTGTGTTGTGTCTGTCCTCGGTCGGGGAAACGAAACGTTGTTTCGTCAAATGACAATAACCTTGACTTGACCTGAAAAAAGGCTGGTGGTAGCTAAGCGACATCAGTCTCCGAAACCAATAAATAGACCAACTCTGCAGAAGATGTCGGAACAGAAGAACCGGGAGGTGTCTCAAGGCTTATATCCTCACCCAGAGAGTCTGAGAGAGCCCGAGCCCGCCCCGGATTCAGATCTGATCGATGTTTTAATGTTCGCAGAAGCTGTACGACAGAATCAAACACCCCGACCCGCCTTCTAACGCTCAGGCAACCGAAGCCGCAGATAAACAGCAAGACAAAGAACTATCTAAGGATAGATGAGCCCATTTTCAGGGTCGCTTGTCCACTGACGGAAGGGACTAAATATCAAACTGGACATGAATATAATTTGCGTATTTAACCAGGAAACGGGAATCGAATGAGAACAGATCCTGTTACACAATATCCAAAACACAGCGGTAATCCGGCCGTAGGCCCTGTCCGAGGTTTAGGCTATGGGACAAATTTGAGAATTATAACCCCTTGCGTGGTAATGTTCAGATGTTATTGAAAGTGGTGTGTGGGACCGACTTGGACTACAGTGCAAGGAAATTTTGAAGTCCCCAGAGGAATAAAGTGAGAAACAATAATGATGGAGTTAACGTTGCTAATGGAAAGTGGTTAAAGGGGACCGTGTAAGGTTGCCATTATGGGGAAGCCATAGTGATTCTGAAGAGGTTCTCAGGTGCAGGCAAAAAAAAATAAAAACAGGGGAATACATGACTGACTGTGTTTCCCGTTTGACTGACTGTGTTTCCCGTTTCCTTGACACATGGGGATCATCTGCTGGAATAGACTTGCAGGACAACTCTGCGCTACCGTGCATATAGTACAGCCATTCTTTAACTGCCTAACGACGCTGATTGTCTACGACAGCTTACTCTGACATGCCGACCTCTGATGCATTTCCAATGCACCGTCCGACACACTGATACATCTCGGCCGAGCATTTACCAGAGGGTCTTTCGTGTTTAACAGAGCAGAAACGCTTTCTCTAACTGGACGCATCTATTATGGTCCAGAAGACACAGTGGCAGAACTGTTTATGAGTGAAGAACAGAATAAGCGGTTTAAATTGCCAAACCGGACTTCTCATGTCACTATTACTATCAAACTCCCTGCAACTCCTGAACTACTCGAACCCGTACTTCAGACTTTACAAGGTTAAACCTCACACAGTCTACATCATCGCCTAATACTAAAGCTACTCTACAACTTCATTCCGGACAGTTAATCTTCGCCCTTTTCAGCGTTAAAACAAAGTTTGACTGCTTGCTCCCCCTCCTTTGCCCGAGCGTGTCGTCCATCTTTTGCTTTCGCAGTCACCTCCATCCCTGTGGTCGATACACAAGAACCATGTGGGATTGTACATTCCGCCCCACCACAGGAAGACCAATGTTGTTCCACCCTCTATACGGAAATATAATTTGTCACCGGAGACAGTGAAAGGCATGGAGCCTGGCATAGAAGCGCTGTTGTATCAGGAAGTGCTGCTCCCAAACTGTATTCCCTGTAATTCCCCTGTTTTTCCAACTCCAAACGCAAGTCGTGGTAATGAGTGTTTTTTTTTACCAGACCTAAGTGCTATTAACAAGATAGTTGTACCTCTTGGTCCCGTCGTGCCCGATGCTGACGTCATCCTCTGCATATTCCTGCCGCATCTGGTGTTATTCTGTTATAGACCCTGTTCTGCCTTTCTCTCCATCCTATTACACAAGGACAGTCAGTATTTGATTGCTTTCACTTACAGTGGTGGACAGTGAACTCAGACCAGGGTGCATCATGGGTAAACTGAGAGCCCCCCGGTTTATGCCGCAGTAGTCACAGGGGATTTAAGCGCCCAGAGGTTGCCAGGGGAAATAGAAATTTACAAACTGCCGATTATCACTCTCGGCCGAGTTAATTGCGAAAAAATGACATTGCGGCCCTGTTGCAAAGCCTGGCTGAAAAGAGACAAAAGGTATCCCTCAATAAACATCCCTCAATAAATGTCAGCCCACTCTACAGGATTTGGGAGACATGGTTTCTCAAGGAACTGAGCAAATTGCCAAAGACCTAATTGCAGCTTTTATTAATGCGCCACCTCCCCGCACCCGAACTGAAATGTTTCCCGTTTTGTGAATGGTCAATTACTGTAGGCATTGGATTCCTGAATATCGAATGATGGAGGCTCCTCGTCGACAAGCCTCATTACCGAGCATGTTTGCCGAAATACAGTGGAGTCAGGAAGTGAACACAGCCTTTAATGCTCTTAACACCGCTCTGTCAACCGTCCCTGCTTAGGTCATATCTGACTATCCAGCTCCTTTCCAATTATTTGCAAATAAGCACAAAGAGTTTGGAGTGGCAATTTAACATAAATACATCCGTATCTCAGACAACCCATTGCATATTATTCATTACAATTACCACCAGTTGTAAGTGGCATGCCTGTTTGTCTAAAATCTATCGTCGACCCTGCAGTTGTGGTGGAAAAGTCCAATCCTATTGTATTGGATCACCCTGATGAAAGGTCTGGGCCCGAAACGTCACTGTTTACTCTTTTACTCAGAGGCTGCCTGACCTGCTGAGTTCCTCCAGGATTTTGTGTCCATTACTTTGATTTCCAGCATCTGCAGATTTTCTCCAGTTTGTGATTGGACCCAGACAGCAGTCATCAACAGAAGGAGATGTGTTGCATTGACACAACAAAGTTAACCCCGGGTCATTACCAGCTCCGGATGCAATGGTCTTGTCATTTAATCTTGCCAGGCGGTTGTGTTGTAGTCACTAAACCTCTCAAACTGTTTGGGTGTTAAATTGACCAAGACTAGAATGAAGTCCCTTCGGATTCAAACTGTGATTGTGTTCACGTGGTGGACGGAGATGGGGCATAATCGTTATGTATCACTGGAACAGTTATGTACAATAAAGTGTTGAGTTACTAATGACTGGCGCGAGGCGCATAAATCTATCCTGAGCTCGAAAAGTTACCTGTCGGGTCAACTCTTACTTCCGTCAAACCCCGGGCGCGCAGAATCACCGAAATCGGTTGCAGGACAGACATCAGTGCGACGGAACTGGAAATGCAACGGAGTGTGTAATGTTTGGTCAGAGCGCGGCACAACACCATTTAAAGTAATTCTGCGATATTTTTCTGGGTGTCTTTCCGCATCAGATAATCAGTGTAAAAGATACAGTGTCCGAATCCTCAGACACGAGATATTTGACATTTTTAACATGGTGATGATCGTTAAGCACAGATGAGTGAAATATTAATTAATATTTAATCTACTGTACCTTACAAGCTGAGCGTTTCCATTAATTTATGTCTGAATTCGGATTTCCAGTACCATTCTTTATTTTTCCCAACTATCAATTACACTTGCAGATGGAGATCAGTTCGTTCAGAGAGAGAAACAGCGGAGAGGTTGAAGATAAGGGAATTGATCCATCCTGATTGAACAAACCCGGGAAAAAGCACAGAGGGCATTACCAGAACGAAGAATGAGATGTCACGGAGCGAATGAAAATAAAACGGGCGGGACCTGACTGGACTGTCCCGGATAGTTCCCGAGTTCTACAGAGCGGCCACCGGGGTGAATTACCGCTGAGGCGCGTCTCACATATTTGGCAGGAGTCTAATGAAGGACAATTTTCATATTTACGGTGTAGACAGCGAGTGAAATATATCACCACTAAACGCATGCGTATTTCAGAGCGCTCAGTTGTCAGCCCTGGTTCTACATTTCGGCAAGTAGATAGATTATGGAAAAAAAAGGGAGATGGATTGCGGATTTGGTGATGTTGGTGGATTGTAGTGTGTGATAAATCTCAAGGTCGTATCGTTTATATATACATTCATAATAAGTGTACATAGAGCAAAACCTAGTTCTAGATTTTGGACGTTGAGGCAGCTATTTTTTGAACTGCGTGAAATGACTCTTGCTTTTGCAAAATCCAATATGCATGTGAACCTGTCATTGGGTTTGGCATACAGATGGGTTTAGGTGTGCGCTCTCTTTTGATGATGTGCGCAGTTTTATGCATCTTGTGTCGAACATGGAGTTGCACACGGATTTTGGGTTTCACCGGATTTCGGTGTTTCGGCCGATTTGCAGTTCCAGACGGATTTGAGATGCCTGAGGATTTTTTTTGTGGAAACAGTCATTTTCTGTGCCGTTTGATATGAGTCCTGCACGGAGGTAATCTATTATGGATTTTGGAGTGTCAGCCAGGTTTAGGGCGGCGTCGGCAAATATGGGGATGCACGTTGGTTTAAGGATGCGAACAGATTCAGTGATGCAACCGCCAGTATGAAGGTGCACACCTGTGGTGTCAGCGGATTCAGAGTTGTGCCGTATGTCCAGGTTGTTTCATTTACAGATGTCTCCAACCTCAGCAATGGGACACTCGGCTTGCGGTTCACCACGGTCGCCTACAATATCCTCCCCATGGAAAGCATGTAAAGCACACTGCCTCCTGTACAATCCTAACCCCGTATCGTATTTACTTTACCAGACACGGGCTTAGACACACAACCCACTGGAACAATGCAGAGTAATCATATAAGGCTCGACCAAAATCAATCCTGAAGGAGCCGCAGAATCAAAACGCGCGGTTTCCTTGGCTGCACAAGTCTAGGGAAGACAGTCTCCGTTCCCGCCAAACGCTTGTGGTTGAGACAGCTTTCCCGCCCTAAACCCCGGTTTGTGTGGATACCGTACATTGATACCCTGTTACAAAATAATTGGCACGTAATTACAAACTGTACCCGGCATCAGGACTGGAGACAGATTTCGATGTTGGGTGAAGGGAACGAAGAACCACAAGTGGACGCGTGAAACCGGGATGGGGGCAGTGGTGAGGTAACGAGCTGGGGGGTTAATGGGCGGAGAAGAGGAATCTAATAGGAGAGGACTGAAGGCCATAGAAGAAAGAAAAGGTGGAGGAGGACCAGGGGGTAGTTAGTAGCAGGGGCAGATAAGGTTAGAGAGGGCAATGGGAATGGGGAATGTTGCAGTAGGGGAACATTGCAAGAGCTTCGGAAAATCGATATTCCTGCCATCTGGTTGAAGGCGACACAGGCCGAATATAAGCTGTTGCTCCACAAGAACAATGAATGTGGCCTGACTCCGACAGTAGAGGAGGCCATGGACGGGCAGGTCAGAATGGGAATGGGAAGTGGAATTTAAGTAGGTGGCTACTGGAAGGTCCCGCTTTTTCTGATGGACGGAACGGATGTGCTCGGTTTAGCAATTTCCCAATCAACGTCCAGTATCACAGATATACAAGAGGCCGCACCGGAGCAGCAGGGACAATTAATGACCCAACAGACCCAGAGTTGATGTGTCGCCTCACCTAGGAGGACAGTATGAGGACATGAATATTAGTGAGGGATAATATGCAGGGGAGGGTGTATCAATTGTTCAGATTGCAAGATAAGTGCCAGGAAGGAGATCAGAGACGACAGTCGCGTAGGAAGAGATCCCTGGAAAGCGCAGACCGGGAGTAGGGGAAGGGAAGATGTACTTGTTGTTGGGATCACGTTAGTAATGGCGGAATTACAGAGAATTATGCGCTGGACGCGGTGTCTGGTGAGATGGCAGGTCCCTATCCTTAGTGAGGTGGTGGGAGGATGGAGTGAGGACAGACCTGTGCGAAATGGAAGAAACAACTTTGAGGACAGCGTTGATGGTGAAGGGAGGGAAGTACCCTTCACTGAAGAAGAAAGAAACATCTCCGTTGTTCTGAAATGAAACGCCTCAGGCTGAGAACGTAAGCGGCGGAGGGGGGAGGAGTTGAGAGAAGGGGATGACATTTTTACCAGTAACAGGATGGGTGAAGTATAGTCCAGGGAGCTGTGTGAGTCGGTGGGTTTATGATGTACGACAGCAGATAAGCTGGCTCAGGAGACAGAGAAAGGGAGATTGAGAAGGGGATGACATTTTTACCAGTAACAGGATGGGTGAAGTATAGTCCAGGGAGCTGTGTGAGTCGGTGGGTTTATGATGTACGACAGCAGATAAGCAGGCTCAGGAGACAGAGAAAGGGAGATTGAGAAGGGGATGACATTTTTACCAGTAACCGGATGGGTGAAGTATAGTCCAGTAGCTGTGTGAGTCGATGGGTTTATGGTGTACGACAGTAGATAAGCTGGCTCAGGAGACAGAGAAAGGGAGATTGAGAAGGGGGGTGAGCTGTTGGAAACGGATCAGGTAAAACAAAATGCGCGGTGGAAATTGGAGCTGGTTGATGAAGTCAACGAGCAGTGTGCAGGAAGCGGCAGCCATGCTGTCGTCAGTGTCGCGCGGGAGAAGTCGGGCAGTGACACCGGTGTCGGCTCGGAACACGGACCGTTCCGCGTAGCCAACAAAAAGGCAATAACAGCTGGGATCCATGCGAGTGCCCATGGCCACAAGGGTCTTCAAAGTGGGTGAGGGTGGTCGGTTTGAAATGTGAATATTTTTACAGGTCCTGTACCTGTCATCCGTTCAGCGGCAATTGCCAGTTTAACCCATTTATTCGAATCAAATCAGAGTTGGGTCTGGATAAACACTGTCCTTACGGCCACTGATATCTGCGATTTGCGCTTAGTAGTATGGTTCAGCTGACGGACGTGTTTATATTCAGATATGATCGTTATGTTTGCGATTGACAGGATAAGGAGCGACACACTCATTGTGAACAATAAAGTGAAGCAACAGCATGAGCAGCTTAATTAATGTGAGGAAATGTCACCACTAGTAGAACGATGCATGTGTCAGGAGAAGCCCCGGTCATATCAGATCCTTCGAAGTGTAAACACGATACAATGTGATACTTAAAAATAAAACAGCGAGTTTTTCTGTCAACAGTTTGAGCTATTCTCGATATTATTGGATCAGAATAATATCAATTAATGTTGAAGGCGTCGATCTTCTTCTGTCCGTGTGGTCACTTGATGGGGCCATTGTTCAAAAAATCTCTCCTCCAAACTCGATAATATCTGGCTCATAACAACTTTCATGGCAATTCTGTCATCGGCAACAGTAACATACTGGTCTGACAGGGATTGTAAATGACATCATTGATGACAATGGGTTTTTGACGATTGCAGCTGGATGGAGTATCAGCATTTTATTTCTTGCAAGTCAGCGGACGCTGGAAATGCAGTGTGTCGCCAGTGTCATGTCCGTTCTCCTTGAATAACCAGTACCTGCTGGAAATAATGTCTGCAGTGTGGTTACAGGAACAAGGGAGACTTGTGGGCACCGCTGGTAAACAATGGAGACGCGCAGAGGACGATCAGCAGAAACCGGAGATGGGGGGAGGGGAAATCCTGCCTGGTGATAGAGTGGCTATGGAGATGGTGGAAGTTACGGTAAAATATCTTGCATGCGGAGGCTCGTGGCGTGTTACCTGAGGACAAGGAGACCCGATTTCTTTTATTATTTAGGGTGGTATGGAGTGATTTTACCGGGGGAAATGCGTCAGAGAATAGAGATAGCAGCATCGATCTTGGTGAAGGGAATCACCATTGACTGTAAAATGTCCGGAGATGACATTCTCATCAAAGGAAATGATAGAATGTAATAGCACTTTTGCGATTCTCCGTTTGGCAGAAGGTATCGTCAGGATAACTGTTAGAGTCAGTTGCGTGGCTTTGGAAAATATGTCGGTAGGCAATCTCTCCCTGGAGTTGGGAACAGAGATCTCGAGAGACAAGAGTGGTGTCAGACCGGGTACAACCTGATCTGCGGGCGGTATGGCAAATTGTAGGCCATGTACATGAGAGTGACGAGCTCAGCGTGGCTGCAGGAAGAGGTACCAATACATTTGTCAATGGACTTGTAGCAGCAATTCAGCCGCCACTGTCGGGAATGAACGGGTTGTTTCGGGAAGACAGATGCCCTCGCAGGAATATGGCCTTGCAGCTGGACCAACGAATCGGGAGAACAGAGCAATGTACAGTGGAACCATGGGGCGAAATGCACTACAATCAGTAGGGCAAAGAAGGGAAATGAGCCAGTGAATTCGGGACCAGCATTACAGCTGCATAAGGGGCTTGTCTATGCAATTTCCGCTTGTGAGGTGTGACAGGAATAAGGATATCGCCAGGCCAAGAGGGACAGAAAGTGCCCGCAATACATAGAACGTAGTGGTATCCGGACGGGCGAGGCAACTAAGTCACGACTTTTTCGGAACAATGACGGCAAGCGGAGATTTTACCACATTCTTTAGCTGCTCCCTGAACTTGGCCTGTGTAACGGCGTAAAGGGCCGTGTTTGTACAACAGCTCAGAAGCTGCAGAATGATGCCCAGCTCTCGAAGGGAATCTGGCGGAAGCAAACGTATGGGAAGAAAACTCAGCCGATCCCGCGCAGAGAACACACTGAAAGGTGCCCACAACAGGATGAAATTACCCGAGACCATCAGCAATAAAACGAGGGATTTCCTGCGTTTCTCCATCTCCGGGTCTCTGGCACTCTGTCCGTTACCGGGAACCCTGAGTCTCCTGCGGGCTCTGCTGGTGACTAAGACGTGCCTGACAGTGAGGCCGTTCGTCAGCAGAATCAGCACAAATGGGAGTACAGGGGTGAGGAGGGAATAAAATAGGTCAATTTGATTCGTGTAATTGAAATTATGATATCTCTGTTGACAAATGAATGGAGCAATTATCCATGAGTATTTCTCTGACAGTCGAAAATACCAGTAAATATTCTTTAAATTGCTGATCACAGTCACTGTCCCCAAAACCACGGCCGCGGTTTTCCGCGTGCAATAGTTTGTTTTCATCTTTTGGCAACAAATGGCGACAAACCGATCCAAGGTGAACGTGACGGTGAACCAGACCGAACAGTCGGTTGCGGTGTAAATCAGAGCAGCGTGGACATTACACACCTTGGGCATTGAGCGGTCGAAAACGAAGGGATGAATGTACGTAAGTGGAATCTTGCTCAATATCAGGTCCAGGATAAGAACCAGAAGATCCGCCGCTGCCATGGCAACCAGATAGCACGTGACAACTCTGGAGAGGCCGCACTTTCTCCGAGACAGGATGAATATTGTCACCATGTTCACTGCCAAACAGAATAAACCATCAGGGTAAATACAACAGGAAGAGCTCTCTAAAAACGAGTGTAATGTGTGTCAATGATTGAAATGAGTGTACCTGACGGAATAATATAATCGGAGCGATTACCAGTTGAATAAACTTGAACCGTTTTGCAAAGTAGTTTAATCTTAGCGCAATCTGTTCGGTCGAATATCAGCAACGAAACGGAAAGCGAAGAACACAGATAACGACGGCTGATGATTGTGAAATTCCGTAGATGCTGAGGGGAAAAGATCCGGATGATGCTCCGCGGAATCTCAACTGTCGGGAAATAATTATTCTTGACACCCACCATCTCTGTCTGAAGCGCAGATTCCCGACCCGATCCTTAGCCAGGGCGGCTGAATTTGCAGATGTCGTCCAAAGCCTTATTTTTGCACGTCACTTCCTGTTTGCCAATATTAAGGGAGTGTTACCTTGAAATCGTGCCACGAGTCTCACCAGCTCCTCCGCGTACTTCTGTCTTTACCATCCTATGCCAGTCATTAATGTCTCGAAAATACCTTTATTTTTTCAGCAACAGTGAAATTGATTTGTCACCAGAACAATACGTCATGGTCAGCATTTGAAGAACTTACAATGGTCTATCAAGTTTTCAGAAAAATAAATCATGTTTTCAGAAATGTGTTCCTTCGGCTTTACACGCTGTCAAATGCAGCTGGCGTGAAAATATATATTAAAGATCCTTGCATTTTACAATTTTTGGTCCCAATCGGAAAATGCATTTTATGAACACAGTGGGCAGGAGGGTGGCCAGAGTCAGAAGAGGCAACCAGTGATTATATTCCGGAGACAAAGCGTCCTTTGCTTCAGTGGCACCTCGGTCAGCACATGAAAGTTGGAAAGGTATCAACGAATTTATTAACTTTCTAATCCGACCGATGTTGTTGATAATGATCAGAGAGAAATGGAGGAGGGGTCGTCACACTAACGTTATTCTTTCTGTTGGAAGGCAAATAATTAGACGATTTAACCAACACAATTCTGCGACAGCCTCACGCTGCCAACTGAAACGATAGCAAAAGAAATGTGGATACAGAGCTGGCGAACGCAAAACGCCCGGAAGCGGAGCCATTAAGATAAATGTTCACAGTTTAGAGAACTTAATGCCACTGCTGAACGACAGCCAATGTGGAAACGTGAAGAACGAACGACGTTTTCTAAGGAACTCCCGCAAGCTATAGGGCGAGATAGGAGACAAAATGCGAATGACACTTCGATAATGTGGTCGGCACGGCCGAAGGTCCTGACAGCGGAGGGACCTGGTTCAGTTCACGAAAATCCTGGACGACAGATGACTGATCAGACCGATTAGCCACGAAAAGACTAAGGGTTGGAACCCAGTTTAATTGCAATTGACCCTCAACTGAGGGGAAAAAAATATCTTGATTCTTAGCAGATATTCTCGCGGCGAGGAGAAAGCAAATGAAAAGCGGAGATCCATTTTAATATGCAATGGTTCAACGTCTGAGCGACTGACGGTTGAATGGCTGACGGACTGAATGGTTCAACGTCTGAGCGTCTGTGCTGAGCGACTGTCAGTAGTTTCACTCGTCAAAAATGTAAACTTTACACCCGGAGCATTAACTGAGCCAGCCTGACCACGCCACAGGACCATAAGCTACTCAATCATGATTGACGTGTTTCCCTTCCAAAACGGTCTTCTTGACTTCTCTACATGAATGTTGATTAACAACCGCTTAAACTGCGCGAATACGGGCACAGGGCCATCGAACGCGCCTCTTACGCCGCATACGCGATCGTTTAATCGCTGGACCATTCTCGTAAACCTGCTCTGGATCAACACAACTGCCACCACATATTTTCTTGAACAGAGATCGTCACGACAGAAAACCACCAAAGTGCTTAGGAAAAAAGGTTTGTTTAATTAACACATTGTAGTGCGACATCGTCATTAATTATTACACGTGATAAGAAAAATGCGGTGACGTATTAAAGAGACTCACCAGGAAGAGCAATAATGGCGAGAACGGGGAAGAAAACCACTTGAATGGCGAGGAGAACATGTGTAACTCGAAAATCGACCGGCACCCAATAGACTGTAGAAATGTATGGAATCATCCAGAAGACACTTCTCCCATTTCCCGTTATATTCCAGGCTGCGCTTCCCGGAACCCGATCCATGACAGAACGAGCCAATCCGTCCTCACTCTCCCTGACACTGCAGCTCCGGTTATCTGTCCGTGGCAGGTGAGGCTGCTCTCGCTGAAACTGAGGGAACCGAGTGAACGGGGCTCTTATTAAACAGAGAGAACAAGAATCTCCGGTGACGTCAGCAGCCTACCCTGAACAGACTCTAATTATTTTCCGTAAAGCTACAGGAAGAGTTAACCCTTGGTCTACCAGGTGGCAGAGGAAGAAGTGTGTAGGTAAATGCTGCTTTGGCCATACATACTGAAAATACTAAAATACAAGGATCCTTTGCGACGGTCTTTCTGTGGTTTTACAAGTGGCTGATTATTATTTTTCATGTCATCCTGATATACAAGTAGATTAACAATCTTTAACATGTTTACTTGTGTCTCACTTTAATGTAAAATCCTGATGCTGTTGAACCAGAAATTAGCAGGAAAAATACAGTGTTTTCCTTACGGTCCATAAGCCTACCCACATCCCATACAGAGCCCAGGCCGCAGACCTACAGGGATTTCCACTGTATGGCAGTTGATGCTGTTCCGCTGTGTGCGATGTGTCGGTGTGAGAGGATGCGCTTTAATCCGGGCAGAATCAGCATTTTTCTGTAAAGTGACTTTGTATTTATCGCCAAGCAAACGTGTCGCTGTAACTTTGTACAATTTACCCTCGATTGAAGATCACACAGAAATAAACATCCATCAGTACACGTTATATTTACAAGTTATATTTACTATATTATTGACACCTTTGGACATCGGACAAAAAGTACAGCTGACCAAATCTGTAATTGAAGTAAACACGATATTTTTATGTTTTCCCGTTGTGTTCCATTATCTGCACCACTGAAAACAAGATGAAAACGTACTTTCGGCTCTTTATCCACTTCTCCACTGGAAAATGCCCAGAAATATATTTTTTTTCTGCAGATGGACCAAATAAAAGTTGTAAAGATCTCCTTTCCTCCGCTAGATTGCAGGTCACATTTGAGCAAACATGGTTAGCAAACCTGCTTAGCACACTTCCACTCTCCACCCCACCGATCAGGGGTACATGCAGCTATGTGAGCTGGTGGAAGATGGTCGTATGAGCAGCTGGTGTTTATCACAGGACCCGGTTATGCGACCATCCACTAACGTTGGACAAATAGCCAAGAATGGAGAAGGGGCAGTGTTGCTCTGTTGGTTAAATGTGAAATTAAATCAATTAAAAGAGGTGATATGGGGTTGCAAGGTGTTGAATCATTGTGGATAGAACAACGAACTGTAATGATAAAAACCATTATGTGAGTTATATTTACAGACAAACCAAACCAGAATATGGATTTGGTCTACACAATATAACATGAGATAGAAAATGTCTGCCGAAAGGGCAGTATGGTAATTGTCATGATGGTTTAAAATATTCCGCAAGACTGGGGAAATCACGTTGATCCTAAACTCCGAGACAGAATTTTTAGAATGCCTACGCCGTGGCTTTTCAGAGCAGCTCGATGTTGAGCCCACCGGGAGATACTGTGTAACGAGCCGGAATTGATCAGAGGGCTTTGGTGAAAATGATCACGATATGATCGGATTCACCCTCAAATTTGAAAAGAAAGGATGCATAAAAACTACAGTGGAGTAGAAGGAATTACAGAGACATTAGAGAGAGTTCGCCAGAATCGTTTTGGAAAAGAAGCAAGGCAGGCATGACGGCAGAACAAAACTGGCTGTAGTTTCCGAAAGGAATTTCAAAAGCACACGATATATACTGTCTAAAGAGGAGATATGTTATAAAGGAAGATGATACACTGTGGCGCAGAACACTGCTCAACGCTAACATCATAGGCATAGAGAAGGAATGCAGTACAAGTATTAGCGGGAAGTTAAATGATTGGGGAATTTTATATGCCAGCAGAACGCAAAATGCAACCCATTAAAAAGTTAAAGAAGGAATGCAATATAATACTGGCCAATATGATTAAAGATGATACCAAAAGTTCTTTTTTTCAGATACACAACATGTACTAGAGAAGAGAAATTGGAAAGCAATGACCGAGAGACAGTAATGGGGGATAATAAAATGGTGGACGCACTGAATAAGCATTTTGCATCAATTTTCAAGTCATGTCAAGTCAAGTCACTTTTAACTGTCATTTTGACCATAACCGCTGGTACAGTAAATAGTAAAAATGAGACAACGTTTTTCAGGACCATGGTGTTACATGATACAGTACAAAAACTACACTAAACTACGTTAAAAAAAACAACACAGAAAAAAAACTACACTAGACTACATACCTACCCAGGACTGCAAAACGTGCACAAAACAGTGCAGGCATTACAATAAATGATAAACAAGACAATAGGGCAGTATGGTTTTAGTCCAGACTCTGGGTATTGAGGAGTCTGATAGCTTGGGGGAAGAAACTGTTACATAGTCTGGTCGTGAGAGCCCGAATGCTTCGGAGCCTTTTCCCAGACGGCAGGAGGGAGAAGAGATTGTATGAGGGGTGCGTTGGCTGCTTCATAATGCTGTTTGCTTTGCGGATGCAGCGTGTGGTGTGAATTTCCGTGATGGCGGGAAGAGAAACCCCGATGATCTTTGCAGCTGACCTCACGATCCGCTGCAGGGTCTTACGGTCCGAAATGGTGCAATTTCCGAACCAGGCAGTGATGCGGCTGCTCAGGATGCTCTCAGTACAACCCCTGTAGAATGTGATGAGGATGGGGGTGGGGTGGCAGGCGGACTTTTCTCAGCCTTCGTAGAAAGTAGAAACGCTGCTGAGCTTTCTTTGCTATGGAGCTGGTGTTGAAGGACCAGGTGAGATTCTCCGTCAGGTGAACACCATGAAATTCGGCGGTCTTTACGACCTCTACCGAAGAGCTGTTGGTGTTCAGCGGGGAGTGGTCGCTGCGTGCCCTCCTGAAGTCGACAACCTTTTTTTTTATTTTGTTCACATTCAGGGACAGGTTATTGGCTCTGCACCAGTCCGTTAGCTGCTGCATCTCCTCTCTGTAAGCTGACTCGTCATTCTTGCTGATGAGACCCACCACGGTCGTGTCATCAGCGAACTTGATTATGTAATTCGAGCTGTGTGTTGCAGCACAGTCGTGGGTCAGGAGAGTGAACAACAGTGGACTGAGCACACAGACCTGGGGGGGGGGGGCGTGTTCAGTTTGATGGTTTTGCGGATGCTGCTCCCGATCCGGACCGACTGAGGTCTCCCAGTCAGGGAGTCTAGGATCCAGTTGCAGAGGGAGGTGTCGGATGAAATGGATGAATGTCGGAATTTTTACTGTATTCGCGGGTATTAGATAAAGGTTGGGAGACGATGGCATTCGCTGCTATTTAGATCAATGAGAGGAGACTTTATCCGCTTGTTTATATAAATGAGTCGACAGCTTGCTAGTAATATGTAACATGACGAGACATCTTGACAGCAATGTGGACAATATGTTTGCTGTTGTATGGGAAACTCAAACAGGGGAAGATAGACGAGATTATGTTTACGAAGGGGAATAGTGTGTCTTTGGAATTCTCTTCCTCAAAGGAAAAAAAGAAAGAGCAGGAGTTTTTTTTATGTTTAATTCCGCAGAACACAGTCAGTTTCTTGACAGGCAAGGGAGTGACGTGGGTCAGGCGGTGCAGGCTTGGGCCGCTGAAATCAGAGTTCAGTTGAGATCCGAGAATCAGAGAATGGTGGAACAGAACGGAGAGGCCGAATGTCCTGCTACTAATCCAAAATGCCAGCAGCAGCCTCCGCCAAGTAAGAGTCCCAGTGAGATTAATGTTCAGAGTTTTTCCATCCGTCACTGATAAGAAAACGTTTGATGTAGGTGTAAATTAAATGCGATGTCAGGCAAATTCAGCAACCGGGAAATGGTCTAAATTTCATATGATGGCGCTTAAATCCAGCAATTCGTTTCCAGTCAGAGAACAATAAACTGAAGGAGAAGGGCATCCTTGTCTTACTGTCGACTTTGACGAGTAGTTATCTCTGTAAGATGGTAACCTTGGCATAGCCGCTTCCGAGTTGCCCATTACCAAAATGTTACAACTGCGGAGAACTGTTAAAGATGGCTTTTAAAAGGACCAACAAAAAATCATTGCAGGTCCAGGCTACAGGGGCACAGTTAAATCTGGAGAAAGGGATGTCCGCTGATCGAAAGAGGACATTATTCCAAATGCATAATATTCCATCAGAGTTGAGAGCGCCCTTCCTTCTGTTGTCTCTGTGTAATAAACCAAGAGCGATCTTTGCCCTGAGCTGTCGCTGGGGTTTATAATCCGACAATAAACTGGTCCCCGGGTGAACAATAATTTCAATATGACGGCACCAACCAAACGGAAACAGGATGCGGGTTATGATTCCCCTCTAAAGGTGGCAAAATTTCGCGCACTGAAGTATTAATTCTGGTTCGGACCACAAGTTAGAAAGACTCATTCAAGTAAGGTGAGTCTTTGTGTGGTTTAACACAAGCGTTGTGGAACAAGGTGCGGCGTTACGTGCTGAATAGACTGAAGTTCAGGTTTATGAGCGTGTTATCAACTGACCATTGCTCAGGGTGTGTTAGGGACATAAAATTCAGATGACTGGATTCGCTGAAACCAGACCCAGGAGTCCTGCATCAGGCAGGAAGATGGACTGTATTCGGCAGTGTAATGATGTTTTAATAAGCACACTTGTAACGGCAGTATTTTAATATTTCTACCATATCAATATTAATACTGAAATCGCGCGGCTTCACGGATCTGGGTGCTCGATTATTCTGTAAGTGTGTGTGTTTTTAGGTAAGACGAGGAAGCACTGGCAGTGATAGTTATATTAACAAATACTGTGGTAATTCTCACTGACAGCAGATAAAAATAGCAAATTCTACACTCATTGGGCGCTTTACTATGTACCTACTGTCCCTAATAATGTGGCCACTGAGTGCATGTCCGGGGTCTTCTACTGTTCCCCGTCCATTCCAACGCTGACCACTGCGCTGTATTAGCTGGCATTCGATGACGACGGGGATTTGATTGCATTCGCTGTTATTTAGATGGAGGTGAGGAGATTTTATCCGCTGGTGGTTACATAAATGAATTAAGCTTTTGCTGGAGACATTGAACATCACGAGGATTCTGAAGAGGAATATCGAGAACATGTTTGCTACTATAGGGGTAGCTGAAACAAGTGAAGATAGATGAGGTTATTTTTCTGAGGTGGAATTAGTACGTCTTTGAAATTCGCTTCCTCAAAGAAAAAGTGTTTAATGTGTTTAATTCCACAGAACACAGATTATTGACAGGCAAGGGAGTGAAGTGTTGCAAACGGTCACGGGGATCTGTCACTGAGATCACAGTCCTACAGTGATCATAGAGAATGATGGAACAGGACTGACGGGGCGAATGTCCAGTTACTAATTGAATATAACGGACGGCCGAGCTCTCTGCGCTGTGGGAACATCGAGCCATTGGTGGCGCCGTTGGACCCTCGGAGATGCGCAGGCGCGCTGCCGACACCAAGTATTGCCCGCTGTTGTACCTTCCGGGCGACGCTGAGGAAGGAGCTATTACCGGGTGTGTGTAAATCGGGGGCCGAGTGCGGTGTGAAGGGCCGGGACTGAGCTCAGCCTGACGGCTGGAGGTTGAGTGAACTTGGCCTTTTCCCCTACGACAGATGGAGGATGAGATATGACCTGATAGAGATGTGTAAGATGATGAGAGGCATTGATCGTGTGGATAGTCAGAGGCTTTTAATCAGGGCTGAAATGGCTAACACGAGAGGACACAGTTTTAACGTGATTGGAAATAGTACCGAGACGATGTCTGGGGTAAGGTTTTTCTACGCAGACAGTGGTGAGTGCGTGGAATGGGCTGCCGGCGCCGGTGGTGGAGGCGGATAAAGTAAGGTGTTCAGGAGAATTTTGGATAAGTACCTGGAGCTTGGAAGAATAGAGGGTTGATGGGTAACTCAGGCAAATTTCTAAAGTAAGTACATGTTTGGGACAGCACTGTGGCCGAAGGGCCTGTGCACTATGCTGTAGGTTCTCTACGTTTCTCTGCTTCTGTGTTCTCAGTTCATCCCATGCAGTCAATACTCAGCATCCTTTCCTCCCACTATCATGCTGCAGTATTTACTATGCTGTACGTTCTCTACGTTTCTCTGGTTCTGTGTTCTCAGTTCATCCCATGCATTCAATGCTAACAGCATCCGTTCCTCACACTATCACTCTGTTACATTTGCTCCCGAGGCCACTGTCTCTACCCTGAGAGGCGGTGACCGCAGAGCGATAAAAACATTGTGCAACTCTTCCTGCAGCTATAGTGGGCCGTTACCCTGGAAACGGAGGAAGCAGCTCACCAAAAATAACCGAAAAGGGAAATAACAAACGTAACATCGTATGCTATGAGTTTCATTATGACAAAGGTTAACACTGCAGCCATTTTGGAATGAAGAATCTAAAACTGTAAAGTCTGCCTTTAACGTTCTGCATTCACTTAATTCTCTAGTAGTCTGGCTAACAAATATGATCAATAGTTAGCGATCAATAATATATTAATCTCTGCCAGAAATATACCCAGTGACAGCCTCAATCACCATCTGTTGCAACAGACTCCACAGATCGACGACTCTTTGGCTGAAGAAGTTTCTCTCATCTCAGTTTTAAAGGGAAGCTTGTTTATTCCGAGGCTGTCCTCTCAGACCCCAGACTCGCCGTCTGATGGAAATATCCTCCCCATGTCCACTATATCCTGGCTGTTCAGCATTCTGTAGGTTTAAATATGATCCCGTCCTCCTCTCTACTTCTGAACTCCTAAGAGTACAGGCCCAGAGTCATCAAATGCTTGTCCGACATAAACGCTCTCATTCCTGAGATTACTCCTGTGAACCACGTGAGCAACAGTTCTACTGAACACATTTCCAGGAATTACAGGGAATGTGGTACCAGGACAATATACAGGGGAAAAGTTGCGGTTTCTTCACTGTTCCACCAAGTATCAGCAAACAGGCGCTTGTGCATACGTCCATTTCCAGAGGAAAAAGCTTAGTGATTTGGGTTCATAATCGTTCATCAGAATGGCTTCAAATATTTTCCATTTTTGGTGCAGGTTTCCAGCATCCTGAGATTCCGCCGAATTTCCATCGATTGACAGACAGGTGACAGTGGCGGGGGGCGGGGAGGAATTTCCAAACACAGATTGAACACCAAACTCACGGGTCTATTTCTACTGTTGCAAACACGGAACAGTCCATTCCCACAGTTTCTAACTGTAAGGGATGGGATGGTAACATATCCTCTCCTCAGAAAAGTAGTCATTACTTCCAAAGGAATTCCAGAAACAAACATCTGAACCCAGGACAGAAATACTCGTTCAACACCTCATAAAACTGGGCAGGTTGAGCCCCGGGTCCATTGTAGTTGGATCTAAAACTGTGTTATCTCAGGACCCAACCTCACAGTGTCACACTGCTGAATCTGACACTCACCGACCCCCGAATCCTCAGACATCGTCCTCACATCTCACAGCGAGCGGTGTAATCAGAAATATCCCCACAACCAATGCCCCGCACCCCAAGCCTCTTGATTCACTGTGAAGGGAGGAACATCCAGCCCCCATCTGTGAAGTACTGACCTGGGCCAAATCCCAGATACTGTCAGGTCTAAATGCCGAGTGTTTCCCATGATTACAGCTCAGTCAGGACTCCTTGTTGCTAGTAATATGCTGCAGTGTCCCGGCCATTCAGAGTTCAAACACCAACACTGCGACATCAACCTGTGTCAGAACGGGAACCTGATGATCCTCTGACTGGGCCAGAGAGCGGGCTGGAAAACCTGGGCGCGGGGCACCAGCAGGCGGGTATAATGTTTCACATTGTCTCCACCAGCTAAACTGAACACATTTTATCATTATCCTATTGTTAAATGAGATCTTGCCCAGCACAATTGACCACCACATTTCCTGTAGTCTAACAGGAATAAAACGCGTTTAACATAAAATTGAAAGTAAAGTGCTGGAAACTCGGTACATCAGATTGGATGTGTGTAAAGAGAAACTGTGGAAGACCCGGTATCAGAACTGGGAAGATCCAAGATGCTGCCAGATCCGCTGAACGTTTCCAGCATTTTCTCTTTTTTTTTTACTTTAAATGATGCACAACTATTAACTGATAACAAGTTATTGATAACGGCCTGAACAAAGTAGCGCAAATGTAATACATTAGATTTCTCTTCAATCCAATTCCGGGAGAATGCAGTCAATGCACACAACTTCCTCCCCACCCCACTATCAAACTGCTATCTCTGCTGCCCAGCCTCCTTCCGACAAAGACTAACACGGCGGACATTTGGCAACGTTGAAGCTAAAGTCGGAATGGCTGTCTTTACCCTACCTGGTGCTGTATTCAATAAATCTTCTCCTAGTTCCAAGTAACAAACACATATTTCAGAATGAGTGAGCCTCAGAGTGAGGGAAAATACGTCACAACGAAGACAACGGTAGCAGAGCGGCTGTTAATAGATAATCATTGGTGGGATACCGGCTGGACAGAGCTTGGACAAGATGGTTGATATATATCGTTGGTGATGGGATACAGACTGGACAGAGGTTGGACAAGATGGTTGATATATATCATTGAGGTGGTGGGATACAGTATGGGCAAAGGTTGGACAAGATGGTTGATATATATCATTGAGGTGGAGGGATTCAGACTGGACAGACGTTGAACAAGACGATTGATATATATCTTTGATTTGGTGGGATACAAGTTGTACAGCGAATTTCCCAGATGGGGAGGAAATCCTAGTTTTGTGCTGAGGTACCGTTTCCCAGGAGGTAGCAGCTTCTCTGCAGGTTGCTTTATTGTTATTTGACATTCGGCCAATCAGTCTACTATCGTCAGCAAATCTGATCAGCTGCTTGGAGCTGTGGGTGGCCACACAATCATGGGTATACAGAGAGTATATGAGGGGGCCAAGGAGACAACCCTGTGTGTTATGTGTGCTGAAGGTCAGAGAGACAGAGGTGAGGGAGCCCACTCTTACCACCTGCCAGCGATGTGACGGGAAGTCCAGGATTCAGCTACACAAGGCAGGGTGAAGGCCGAGGTCTTTGAGCTTTTTGTCGATACTTCACGCCTTCGTATGGCTACTGCTCTGCCCATGACTGCAAGGAACTGCAGAGTACTTGGGTCTCATCTGGGAACATCATAGAAACAAGCCTGGACTCTTCCTAAATTTCCCCCTGCATCTGAAAAGCAGACCGTGCACTCAAAGATACCCACAACCCGGGATATTATTGCTGCAAACCAACGGACGGTTTCCTGTGATTATAACCCAAAAGAGTAATAAAATGGACTGGAAATCACAATGTAACTCGACGTGCCCCTGCACCATATGTCTATCTGCACTGCACTTGCTCTGCAGTCATAATGCGTTGTTACAGTTAATGTTTGGTCATATATCAGCTCAATGTACTGTTGTAATGTATCGATCTGTGTGGATGGTACGTCAGCAAGATTTTCACTGTATCTCAGTACGTAATTAGAATAAACGAATTCCCCATTTTAATTGTGTGGAAATATTAGACAGACTGACCTTCTGCTTCGGAAATTCAGAGGGAAACTTAACTGAACTGTTGGCATTTCTGAAGAACACAAACAATTAGAAAATGTTTCAACCTTGCATTATTATCTGCTGTAAACGAGATCAGGTGACGGGTGGAGGGTCTCCCGTCTGAACCGGTGACTCTGTTCCTCGCCCCCTACACGCTGCCCGACCCATCCGCCGCATTACCCACATTATTCCATATTGACACCAGATACGTGTTTAGTTTTTCCCGCCTTATCTTTCAAGTCCCCTTCCCTCCACCTTCAGGTCACAGTTTCACGCGCTCCATTCCGATTCCGGTCCGACGCAGTATTCAGACCCAAACCTGAAATTTCCAGCTTTCATTTAAAACAGTCCATGTTTATAAACACTAATTTCTATTCACATTTCTCCGGCCTCGCTGGACAGCAACACTAAAACATCTGTGAGAAACTCCAGGAGGTGGGCATTCAGCCCCTTTAACCATCAACAAGATGGCGCCTCTTCTCCCATCTCAGCCACATGTTTCTGTCCGATCCTTATTTCCTCGATCCCTTCGGTCTCCATACATCTGCCGGCCGCAGTTTTATGTGAGGACGATCACCGAGTCTTCACCGCCATCTGTGGAGGGGATTTTCAGACATTCACCACCCTCGGAGTGGAGACAATTCCCCTCATCGCAGTCCCGGACATTCCACCCCCTTTTTCAGAGACTTTGATCCCTGGTTCAACCGGTAATGATGTTGTGCATTTCAATGTGTTCACCTCTCAGTCCTCGATTCTCCAAATCACATTGGGTTATCACATTTGATCTTTCTGCATATGATGACCCCACCACTCCAGGGATCAGTCTGAAGAATCTTCATTGCACTCTCTATAACAAATACTCTCTAACCTCTCTTGATCCTCTATGGAATTAATTTCCATCTTCTGCAGCCCCGTGTTGCCCCAACCACTCTCCGCCCACTCCTCCCTATTTCCACCTTCCCACCTTCCCCCTTCACCTGGATCCACCTCTCACGCCCCAGCTCTTGCCCCATCCCCACCCCTCACCACTTTTCTCTGACTATTTCCCGTCCACTCTCAGTCCAGAGGGAGGGTCTCGGCCCGAAATGCTGACGGTCCATTTCCCTCCACAGATGCTACCCGACCACTGAGTTCCTCCGGCAGTTTCTTCTTTGTTCTATATAAACCTTGTGTTAGTATGGGGAGCGGGATTTTACACCATATTCCAGGTACAATCTCAAGAAAGTACAAATAATTGTCACTTTGCCCGAACCATTGGCCCCGCTTGCAGATCAATTCAATTCAATTCCTCTGTTGACTGCTGGGGGGTGGGAAGCAGGGAGGGGGTCTTTGGCAAGTGATCAGTAGTTCAGCCGTTAAACCGAAAAAGCTGTAGCACAGCAGTGCGTGTGTGACGTAAGGCACGGTGCTCGTGACAGCAGATGCAGATACTGTGAGATCATGCGTGACATCTGGCGCGTGGGGGGCTGCTCTGTGACGTCACGTGAGGGGGAGCGCTTCTATTTAAAAACTCCTTTCGTTTCGTACGATTTGGAACAGCATAACTTAATTAGGGTTTCATGTCTGAATCCCCTGTTGTGTGATGTGAAGTCCTTTCTATTTCTCTGGCTATTCGTGGAGGGTGGGCAGCGTGGTGTTTGTCTCGAGTTGAGTCACAAATCCACAAATGTTTCTGGGCAACACACAAAATTTTGGAGGAACACAGCGGTCCTGCTGAAGGGTCTCCGCCCGAAACGTCCACTGTATATCTTCCGTAGATGCTGCCCGGCCTGCTGAGTTCCTCCAGCTTTTGTGTGCGTTCCTTGGATTTCCAGCATCTGCAGTTTTTCTCTTGTGTTAAATGTTTCAGGAGAGGACTTTCGGGACTGATCCGGTTTGGGATGGCTTCAGTCAGTGCAGTATCTTGGTGTCTAGTACTTTAATAAACAACTGCTTTTTTCTTTTTTTAAAAAAAAATTAATACGAATCAGAATTTCCAGCGGGGTCCACACACAGTGTATTAGCCAACAGAAGTCCTCTATTCCCTGCAGTGTTTATCTCCTGGTAAACTCAACACCCTGACAGTGTGGACCATAGATACCCCTTCCTCAGAGTCAGGGGTTCATTCTGACAACTGATCGGTGAGAGGAATTATATTTGTTGGTCATTAAATTTCGCTCGGACATGGAATGGATATGGTGTTCGGGGTGTCCCAGTGAAAGAGCCGGACGGCCGAGCTCTCTGCGCTGTGGGAACATCGAGCCTCGGAGAAGCGCAGGCGCGCTGACGACACCAAGTATTGCCCCCTGTTGTACCGTCCGGGCGGCGCTGAGGAAGGAGCTATTACCGGGTTTGTGTAAATCGGGGGCCGATTGCGGTGTAAGGGGCCGGGACTGTGCTCTGCCGAACGGCTGGTGGTTCTGTGATCTCCTGTCCCGCTGCCCCGGTTTTAGCTTTGCGATGGAGACCGGGCTGTGGGATCAGTTAGTTGTGGATCCCCAAGGGGTTTGGGGTAAAGGGGATCTGTCTGTGTGTCGGTAGAGGTTATGGGTGGACGTGTGTGAGTGGGGTGAGTAGTTGGAATGGTGTGTCGTCGTAGGCGGGTTGGGGTCTGTTGGGTGAAGGTGGGATGATAGGAAACTTCGTGACAAACTAAGTTGTAAACAAGGGAGGATCTGGTGAATTGGGTCAGCCAGCTCAGCTCGCGGGTCCTTCCAGGAAACATCAATACTCTCTTCATATTAATTACAGGTACCGTCCAACCTTGCTGTTAAGATTTTGTTTGTTACAGAGCACCAGAGTCTGGAAACAGATTCAGGAAACATCAGTCCTCTTTCATATTAATTACAGGAACTGTCCAACCTTGTTATTAAGATTGTGCTTGTTCCAGAGCCTCAGAGTCTGGGAACAGCTGTCACCGTCATGAACAGCGAGTGCAGATTGGAAATGGGGTCACTGACCTCTGCATCAGAGAAGGACAGCCTCCTGTGAGATATCAATGTCCTCAGAGTGGATTCAGATCTGGTGGCATATCGGGAGTCTGAAAGGGAAAGGGAGTAGGCAAAGGGCTAAAGAGAGAGTTTTAATAGGGGAACATGTTTAGGGGTAAAGGGGTACAGAAGCTGTCTGATAGATTGTTTTAATTCCTTTATATAATCTCACAGACGGTGACTGAGGAAGAAGCTTGTTGGCGGAGGATGCCCGGAGGTGAGCAGGTCAGAAACAGAATGAGAAATTGAATTGAATGGAGTTCACTTATTACATCCTTCTCATACATGAGGAGTAAAAATCATCTAAATGTGAAATGTGCACATATAGTAATTTATAATAGCTTAAAACAAATATAACAGTCAATGTATCTAGAGTGTTCTCAAATCAGTGTGAGTTCATCAGTCTCATGTGCCAGTGGAAGAAACTGTCCCAGAGCCTGCAGGTCCTGGCTTTTATGCTTCCCGGATGTAGCAACTGGAATAGAGTGACCATTATTTGATTTCCTGTGTCCCGGGTTTAGGCAGTCGTCTCAAGTGAGGAGTTGGTCTGCAGCAACACAAACTAAATGCTGGTAGAACGCAGGCAGCATCGATAGGAAGAAGTACAGTCGACGTTTCGGGCTTCGTCAGGTTCAGCATGGTAATATTCTGTGGAAAGGTAGATCACGCGGCATCCAGGGAGAGCTGGCTAACTGGATGCACTGTTGTCTTGATAGCAGGAAGCAGGGAGTGATGGTGGGAGGCTGATTATTCGACTCGAGGCCCGAATCTAGTGGTATTCCCCGGGGTTACTCTCATTGATCTCTTTATTTATTGCTATTTAATTATATTTGCATTGTTGCAGTTTGTTGTCTTCTGTGCTCTACTTGATGTTTCATTGATCCTTGTACAGTTACTATTCTATAGATCTGCTGAGTATGCCCGCATGAAGAAGAATTTCAGGGTTGTATGTGGTGAAATGTATGTACTCTGAAAATGAAATTGACTTTGCACACTGCAACTTGTCATCTCTACCAATAATTTGGTTGAGAGTGTACAGGCAATGGATAGTGAATTTGCAGCAAGTAACTTCAAACAATTACTGTTTTTGAAAGATACTCAGTATAAACACTCCCCTCCATTTCTCGCTCCTCACTCGACCACACCCTCCCCTTAATGTCTTCCCTCTCTGCCCCGTCTTCTCTCTCAACCCCGCAATGGGCAGACGTTCAGGGTGAAAGAAAGATAGAAAACCTACAGCACAATGCTGGCCCTTCGGCCCGCAAATATGTGCCGAACATATCCCTACCTTGGAAATTACTAGGCTAATAGCCCTCTATTTTCCAAAGCTCCATGTACCTATCCAAATGTCTCTTAAAAGACTCTATCGTATCTGCTGCCGCCACCGTTGTCGGCAGCCCATTCCATGCACTCACCACTCTCTGAGTAAAAAGCATAATCCTGACACTTCCTCTGTACCTACGACACAACACCTTAAATCCGTGTCCTCTTGTGGCAACCATTTCAGCCCTGGGAAAAAGCCTCTGACTATCCACACGATCAATGCCTCTCAACATCTCTTTCAGGTCACCTCTCATGCCTCCATCGCTCCAAGGAGTAAAGGCGGAGTTCACACAACCTATTGGCATAAGGCATGCTCCCTAATCCAGGCAACATCCTTGTAAATCTCCTCTGCACCCTTTCTATGGCTTCCACATCCTTCCTGTAGTGAGGTGACCAGAACTGAGCACTGTACTCCAAGTGGGGTCTGACCAGGGTCCTATATAGCTGAAACATTTCCTCTCGGCACCTAAATTCAATTCCAGTATTTATGAAGGCCAATACACCGTACGCCTTCTTAACCACAGAGTCAAACTGCGCAGCTGTTTTGAGTGTCCTATGGACTCGGATTCGAAGATCCCTCTGATTCTCCGCACTGCCCAGATTCTGACAATTAATATTATACTCAGTCATTTTATTTGACCTACCAAAATGAACCACGTCGCACTTATCTGGGTTGAACTCCATCTGTCACTTCTCAACCCAGTTTTGCATCCTATCATCGTCCCGCTGTATCCTCTGACAGCCCTCCACACTATCCACAACACCCCCAACCATTGTGTCATCAGCAAGTTTACTAACTCACCCCTCCACTTCTTCATTCAGGTCATTTACAAAAGTCACGAAGAGTAAGGGCCCCAGAACAGATCCCTGAGGCACTCCGGTGCTGACCGTCCTCCATGCAGAATATGACCCGTCTACAACCACTCTTTGCCTTCGGCGGGCAAGCCACGTCTGGATCCACAAAGCAATGTCCCCGTGGATCCCATGCCTCCTTACTTTCTCAATAAGCCTTGCATGGGGTACCTTATCAAATGCCTTGCTAAAATCCATATACACTACATCTACTGCTGTTCCTTCATCAACGTGTTTATTCACATCCTCAGAAGATTCAATCAGGCTAGTAAGGCACGACCTGCCCTTGACAAAGCCATGCTGACTATTAGTAATCATATTATACCTCTCCAAATGTTCATAAATCGTCCCCTCCAAGGATCTTCTCCATCAAATTACCAAATAATGAGATAAGACTCAATGGTCTATAATTTCCTGGGTTTTCTCTACTCCCTTTCTTGAATAAAGGAACAACACCCGCAACTCTCCATTGATCTGGAACCTCTTCCGTCTCCATGGATGATGCAAAGATCATCGCCAGAGGCTCAGTAATCTCTCCCCTCACCTCCCACAGAAGACTGGGGTACCTCTCATCCGGTCCCAGGAACGTATCTAACTCGATGTTTTCCAAAAGCCGCAGCACATCCTCTTTCTTAATATCTACATGCTCAAGCTTTTCAGTCTGGTGCAAATCATCACTACAAACACCAAGATCCTTTTCCTTAGTGAATACTATAGTAAAGTATTCATTAAGGACCTCTGCTATTTCCTCCGGTTCCATACATACTTCCCCACTGTCACACTTGATATTTCAGGGTGGAAGGTGAAATATTCTTGGGGAACCTGAAGGGGAATTCTTCCCTCAGAAGCTCGTGAGACTGTGGAATGAGCTGCCAGTGGAAGTGGTATATGTGGGTTCGATTGAGTCACTGAAGAGACATTTGGGTAAGGACATGGATGGGAGTTTTATGCAGGTAGTTGGCAGTAAAAACAAAAACGGGTCGGTATTGAACAGAAGGGTCGAAAGGCCTGTTTCAGTGTTGCTGGGCCCTGTGGCTCTAATAATATTCTGAACTGTAATTTCCCCAGTCAGTGCTTTGCTGCTAATGACTGAACCCGGTAATTTACAGAATTGGTGAAGAGGCTGCTCAGTGACTCTTCCTGTGCTCAGTGTTACTGGGACATCCCATCACTGGGCAGATATTGTCTTCTCCATTCCCTTTCACTAAGTCTGTCACTCAACACTTTCCATATTTACAGGAAATCACAGAACTCACAGAGAAAGAAACCTCAACAGAGGATTCCCCGCATTTCCTCAAACCTGGTGATGAGGAAAGGCTGCCAGTCCTAGGGAGTGATGTGGGAATCCTTTGTGGAAATGAGCAATAAGTTAGCAAAGGTGGACAAAATGCTGAAAGTAGTTCTGAAGTTCGGTGCGGTAATACAACACACAGAATTGGAAATCACATTGAAACATCGTGGGTGTAAGAAAGTACGTCAACAAAGTTCGGCCCATAATGTTGTGCAGAACCAACGAAGTTAGCAACCAAATGGCCATTAAACTGATTCTTTGTGGCAGCATAATATCCACCTCTTTCCTCACATTTATGCGCCTGTCTTTCTTTCTTTAAATATATTTATTAATTTTAAACAAATAAATGAAACATGAATACAGAGAGTCTGAGAGTACATAATTAATAGGATAAAATACTAATACAAATAGATAATAATCCTTATATAATAACCTCCCAAACTCATAGTAATTACGAAAAATGGAGTGAGTAAATAAAAAAAAAACAGAATAGGAAGAAACCTAACCAACATGGGCCATTGCATTATGTCAAATATACACAGTAGCGTCAATAACTCCGCACCTCAATCCAAATAATTAAGGATAATAAAAGTAAGATTCAGGGAAAGTCAGTTTAGCTCATATGAAAATGTTGAATAAATGGTCTCCAAGTTTCTTCAATTTTAACTGGGGTCAAAGATAACACTTCTAATTTTTTCTAAGCTCAAACAAGAAATAGTTTGAGAAAACCACTGAAATATAGTTGGAGAATTAATTTCCTTCCAGTTCAATAGGATAGATCATCTAGCCATTATTGTGACAAATGCAATCATCCGCCAGGCTGAGGGGGGATAAATAACTATTATCCACCACTGGTAAACCGAAAATTGCAGTAATAGTTTGCGATTTGATACTCAGAACTGTTGAAATAGGACCAAAAACATCTTTCCAATAATTTTGCAAGCAAGGGCAAGACCAAGACATGTGGGTCAATGAAGCAACTTCAGAATGACATCTGTCACAGGTTGGATTAACACAAGAATAAAATCGAGCAAGTTTATCCTTGGACATGTGAGCCCTATGTACAACTTTAAGTTGTATTAGGGCATATTTAGCACAAATAGAGGAAGAATTGACTAATTGAATAATGTTCTCCCACTGCTCAGTGGGCATAAGAAAATGAAGTTCTTTTTCTCATTCCTTCTTAATTTTTTCTGATACTTCTGGCTGTATTTTCATGCTCATATTATATATGGTGGCTACGAAATCCTTCTCACAAGGATTCAGAGCTAAAAAAAAAGTGGTTAAGGTAAATTATATTTATTAGATAGCTGTTCAAAGGACAGAAAACTATTATCTAAAAATGGATCACGAAAACATGTTATACCTTTTATTTTCCATAAGACAAAGGCTTGATCCATAGAAGAGGGCCAAAAAATAAAGTTAGAGATGATAGTGCTTGATAGGACAAAATTATTCAAGCTAAAAAATTTACGACATTGGAACCATATTCGCAATGTATGTTTAACTATAGGATTAGTTATTTGTTTATTCAATTTAGATAAAGAAAAGGGAAGTAAAAATCCTAAAATTGAAAACAATGAATAATCTTGTACAGATTTGCATTCCAAATTTACCCATTGTGGGCAAGATGCTATAATCGATTGTTGTGTCCAAATATTAAATATCGAATATTAACTGCCCAATAGTAACATCTTAGATTTGGCAAAGCCAAACCACCCTCCTTCTTAGGCTTCTGTAAATATTTTTTGCTTAGTCTAGGATTTTTATTCTGCCGCACAAACGAGGATATTTTGGAGTCAATAACATCAGAAAAGATTTAGGAAAAAAATTGGTAATGGTTGGAATAAATATAAAACATTGGGTAATAATATCATATTAATATCATTAATTCGACCAACCAATGACAACGATAATGGGGGCCACCTACTAACAAATTGCTTAATTTGGGGAATTAAAGGTAAAAAAATTAACTTTAAATGAATTCTAATGTTTCTTGGTAATTTTAATGCCTGTTATGAAGGATGAACAGTTCGGATGGGCAGCAGGGTGCAGTGTTACCCATGGCCCCCGCCCCCGGGAGAATCACAAACCGTTACTGTTGCTATGCTGCTCATGACAGAGTGAGCTGGAAAAGAAAACATGCAAGAACATCTGCTACAGATAAGAGAGTGGAGAGAGACTTGTTGATTCACCGTATTATGACTTCTGAGAGGGTTATTTATCTTGTACCATTCTGTTCATTAACATTCCTCAGTGGACAGCCGGAGTGGGCTGGTTTGATGGACACAGCCATTCAAAATTGATTGACAACTGAGACCCCGTGAGTAGGGATAAATGTCAGGGCTGGTGAGACACCCTTCAGACGCACCAGGAGACACACTAGTGGACACTGTTTGAGAGTTGGAACCGACGGGAAGGTGTGGGGCATCGGAGACTGAACCAGGAGCTCGGTCAGTTAAATTCACGGTGTTATCGCAGGGCCGGCAGGGACTTGTGTGTGTGTACACTCATGCCATAGTGATGAGTCCACCACAGAAGAACGGTCTAACTGAATGACAGAGGGGTCATAACTGAATGGCCATAACGTTACGACGGATCAAGAACGCAAAGGATGGTTTGCCTGACTGTAGCTGGTACATCTCGCTCGCTGTCTCTCTCTCTACTCTCCAACGATTACAATGCAACAACCATATCTACCTCAGCACGTATGAACTGAACTGAACTTTATACTTTACGATGTCAATTCATTATCCCCTAGACATCGATAGAGCTGGTTTATTATTGCTTATTATTATTCCCACACTTTTAGGTTTATTATTGATAACGTGTATTATCTATATATTTGTATTATTAGTATTGATTTGCTTATTTTACTAATAAATACTTTTGAATATAGTACCACCAGACTCCAACAGATTCTTCTTTCTCTGCTGGTCAGACACCCAGCCACGGGGTACTTAACATACCCAAATAAGTAAAATGATCTGTGACAACTTTAAATGGTAAATGTTTATAAATTGGAACTTGCATATTTAAAGGTAATAATTCACTCATATTAAAATTCAGTTTGTAACCAGAAAAACTACTAAACTGAGCAAGCAAGGACGAAATAACCGGAATGGATCTCTCAGGGTCAGATATGTGTAGTAACAACTCATCAGCATATAATGATAACTTATACGTCCCTTCCCCACGAGTAATACCCGAAATATTAGGTAATTCACGAATGGCTATAGCTAAAGGTTCCAAAACAATGTCAAATAGTAAGGGACTTAATGGACAGCCTTGCCTTGTACCATGGAATAACCGAAAAAAAGGAGATCTTTGATTATTGGTAAAGACCGAAGCCAAGGATTTATAGTATATTATTTTAATCCATGATATAAATTTCGAACTAAAATTAAAATGCTGCAACGTATTAAATAAAACTGGCCATTCAACTCTATCAAACGCTTTTTATCATCTAAGTAAATAACACATTCTGGTATTTTGGATGATGGAGTATAAATAATGTTAATTAATTTTCAGATATTAAAAGATGAATAACGGTTTTTAATAAATCCAGTATGATCTTCAGGGATAATTCGAGGTAATATGTTTTCTAATCTAGTGGCCAAAACTTTGCTAAAAATCTTAGAGTCCCTATTCAGCAAGGATATGGGCTGATAGGGTACACGTTCAGTGGGGTCTTTATCTTTTTTTAAGAATTAAGGAGATAGAGGCATCATAAAAAGATTGTGGGAATTTACATAAAATTAACACATCTTTAAAAATTTTACAAAGCCAAGGGGAGAGTATAGAGAAAACGGATTTTAAAAAAATTCTGCAGTATAACCATCCGGATCAGGGGCTTTCCATGAATTCATTGAAAAATTCGCCTCTTTTATTTAGATTTCCGTTATAGGAGTATCTAGAAATACATTATATTCTGTTGTTAATTTGGGGATATTCAATTTTCTTTAAAAATCATCCATTATAGAAGAATCCTCAACAAATTCTGATTGATATGAAGAATTGTAAAAATCTTGAAAGGCTTTATTTATCTCTTTATGATCAATCGACAATGTGCCATCTCGTTTACGAATCTTAGTAATTTGTCGTTTAACTGGAGCAGTTTTCAATTGATTAGCCAATAGTTTACCAGATTTATCTCCATGTACATAGAACTGGGTTCCAGATTTAATTAACTGATTTTCAGTCGAAGAGGATAATAACAGACTATGCTCCATCTGAAGTTCAACTCTTTCTTTATAAAGTTCGTTGCTGGGGGTCACTGAATAAATCTTATCAATTGCTTTAATTTTATCAACTAATGTTGATATTTCAAAATTAGTTCGTTTCCTCACTCCAGCAGAGTATGAAATGATCTGTCCACGAATAAATGCTTTAACAATGTCCCATAAAGATCCACTAGGGATCTCTGCAGTAGAATCTGTTGAGAAACACAAATCACTTTGTTGTTTAATAAAATTAAGAAATTCTGAGTCCTGCAATAAAGGAGTTGAACATCCAAGATTTAGCGTTAGAAGATGAATCCATTCTCTTAACAGATAGCTTCAAATGGGCATGGTCAGAAATGGTAACATAATCATATTTACGATCAATAACTTCGGTACGTAAACGAAGATAAATAAAGAAGTAGTCCATTCTTGAATAATTATGATAAACATGAGAAAAGTATGAAAATTCTTTGTCATTGGGGTGTAAAAAATGCCAAATTTCGGAAATTGCAGAATCAATCATAAAGGAATTAATAAGAAAGGCCGATTTATTCGGGAGAGCTTGTGTGGGCTTATATCTATCTAACGAAGGGTTTAAGCAGCAGTTAAAATCCCTACCTATCATCAACATGTACTGATTCAAATTAGGAAAGGATGTAAACAGACACTTAAAAATTCAGGGCAGTCAGTGTTTGGAGCATAAACGTCAACTAAAGCAACTTTTTGATTAAAAAGTAAACTAGTAATAAGCAAAAATCTACCTTGTGGGTCCGAAATTGTTTCATAGTTTATAAAGGAGGTTGAAGAATCTATAAAAATGGAAACGCCTCTTACTTTGGCTTGGGAATTCGAGTGATACAGTTTTTCCTTCCAAAACCTGAAAAAAACGTTCACGATCCATTTCCTCACATGTGTCTCCTGGACAAAGACATTATTAGCATTCAGTCGGTGGAATGCTTTGAATATTTTTTCCGTTTGACGGATGATTTAAACCATTAGTATTCCAAGAATCAAAATTAATAATCTTATCCATATTGCCAATATTTATTACAATTAACACATAAGGTTAAAAAAAAAGATGATCTCATGAATCCGGAAGAGGGAAGTAAGTTCAAGGAACAACCGGAAGTTCTGACATTGCAACCATTTTTGTAGTTTCGAGTCAGCCAATGACATATAACTAAGCGTGAAGCAAGCAAAAAGAAAGATGCCCCTCCCTCCACCCTCAAAACCCCAGGAAAAAAAAGCCAAAAAGAGGCAAGCAGGCAATCTAATACTAAATTCATCCCCATGTCTCAAGACGGCAACTCAAACACAAAAGAAAAAAAAGACACAAACCACCCATATTTTAAGAAAGGGTTAGTATAACAAATATTAAACTATAAGATTATTATTCTATATATATATAAAAAAAAATTTAAAAAAGTCAAAAAAATTTAAACTTATGTGACGTATCCCAGCACTAAGGTCTTTGGGGAAAAGAAACGACATCTTAGAAAAGTTTTTATTATAAAAAAACCCTTAATATTTAAACGTTAAAAGTATAAAAAATGTATATAAACTTAAAAGAAAAACCTGATGAGTTACTTTCAGAACTAACAGAACAATAATATTAAAGGAACGAACTCAGGATGAACCAAAAAAACGGACGTTTACAGTTGGTAAGAAATACACTGTTAACAATCACGTAAAAAATCATCAAATTATAAAAGATCCAAATCTATAGACTAATTATTACATTAGTCAACCCGTAGTAAAATAAAAAGTACTATTCTTTAAGGAATGTTTAAGCATCCGCTGGAGATTTGAACAGCCGATAGGTCCCATCTTTGAGAGTAACTCTGAATTGTACTGGAAATAACAGCGTTTGCTTGTAGCCGTCCTGATGAATTTCCGACATAACCGATTTAAAAGCCATTCTTGCCCTTAAAACTTCGGGACTTTAGTCTTCCGGAATACGAAATTTGAAATCATTAAAACTGATCATACACTTTTTCCGGGAAGCCCGAATCAAACGTTCTTTGGTATGAGGATAATGGATCCGGAGTATCACTAGACTTGGTTTCGTACCTGAAGCTGGTTGAAAACGGGAAATGCGATGTGCACGGTCGATTATTGGAGAGGTATCTAGTACTTCTGAGCCGAAGACGTCTAATAAAAATTTAGAGAAAAATACAGTGAGATCACCGTTCTCAAAATTTTCCGGAGGCCCAATTATGTCTTTTGTCTTCGAGAGCGGTTTTCAAGATCAGTGATTTTACATTTATAACGATCCAGCAGTTGGGACGTGGAAGCTTGCTGTTATTGCAGAGTTTCAATTTTGCGATCTTTCTGGCGAGCGGCATCTACAAGAACTAAAATTCTTGCTTCTTGTTGTTGTGAATCCAGTGTAAGAGATTGAAGCCTTGCATCGACTGTCTTTAAAATTTCATCGAACGTAGAAAGCTTTGAGGTTAATTTATTCTCCAGTTTTTCAAGTCTCTCGTCCATAAGTTTCGCTATTGCTTCCAGAGTTAACGGTTCTCTCGTCTGTTTCGATTCCTTTTGTTTAGACATTTCAACGGGTTGAAAATGATTCAAACGGATGAAAAAGATTTTATAAGTATGAACCCCTTTAGAATAGGTATAAACCGGTCAATTAGGGGGCGCTTATTGGTAGAAAAAAGCAAAAGGATTGGAGCGAAGCCTAAAACTGTTTCACTCCATAAGCGCCACCTTGAGACTCCTCGAGAATCAGCTTCTCGTGTTGCTTGTTAATAACCTGAATAAATCAGTTTTCACGGAATTCCGGCATTTTGGGGATCGGTTTGCTGGGCGTGCTGTGGAGCGTTGGTGAGAGTATCGCCTCTCTAAAATATGAACCATATTCAGATTTAATTAGAAAGCGAATGTGGATCATTTGTACATGATTTAAGAAAATCAATTTGAAAAGGAATAAACCGTGTGCTTATTTATTAGTTTTCATAGAAGGTACTCAAATATTTAGACGTAGATCTCTGACTCCTGTAAGGACTGATTTCCGTAACCAGGCATCTCGCGGGGTAACATCGAATATAATGTCTGCAGGATCGGGAATAGAAGATCGTCTTCTATTGCGGAGGGGTGTCTGGTCAATTGAGGAGGTTCTGGTACAGCTGAGTGGCACTGCCGATCACGAAATAAATGGAACCACACAACGTAAGCTAAACTAACACAGGATCTTTGAAAGGCTATGTAACGCCTTTCCAAAATTTGTATTCTTGTACTAATTACGGAGAAAGAATATTTTCTATTCTCAATATCTGCTGAAGTTTTTGGAGGCTGTTGTGCCGTATTCGAAAAGTTTTTGCCCCTCTTTTTCACTGATTCAGATGATACGGCTTGACAGATCGGGAAATATGGAATAAGGGTGTTATTGACCGTAGATCTCTGCTGATTTACAGAGATCCAGTGTTGGGTGCAAATAGTCTGGTTTCTTTAACATTGAAATGACGCTTGTCCTAATTCAATACTGTGTTCCATCCGGCCCATTCCACACATTCATACATTTTATTCCTACCTCGAGATAATTCTTATCATATACGAATGATAAACTTTCAGTTATCAGCATCGGGATGTTTTAAATGATATGTTTTATTTTCCTATCAAACTGAAAGCGCGGAACCTTTACAAAATGTTGCCTGTTGTAAGACGTGTGCGAGCTGGAACTGTTTTCTACTTCGGGGAGAAAGCCTTAGATGATCTTACATTTGTCTTGATCAATTCCCGGATAAACGTCCAAGGAGACAGTATCAACGTTTTCAACTCTGCCCTGAAGTTAGTTTGGGTGGTTGCATAAATACACGTGCTTGTACAGGAACTCATGTTCGTGAGCAGAACCCCGGTTTGAGCAGCGATATATCGGGCAGAGTAATAGTCGCGATCAAAATACATGGTTAGGCTGGCGATAAAATCGGTGACTGCCGATGGCAGCCAAAATAGCATGAAGCTGCCCGATACACAGAACAGTAATATGATGCCCTTTTTCCTGTTTTCCATTTCCGGGTCACGTTCAATCTTACTCTTATGGGTTCGGAAGCCCCTCCGGGATTTGCTGGCCAGCAAGATATGCCTGGCCGTCATCCCATTACATAGAATTATTAAACCAAAAACACACACCAGGTTTTGAAAGGATTTGAATCTGCTGAGCGCGACGAACGTTGGCGAGTTGAAGATGTCCAATTTCGGGAGAACACCCCACGAAATATTTCCAATTATCCGTTGAGGCTGAAATGCAAACAAGAGGGGTATATTCTCCAAACAAAGCCCCGCCAGTATTACTGGTGCTAGGATTCTGGCTGTCTTCACTCTGCAGTATTTTGGTTTAAACTTCTGACAACATATGGCAACATATCGATCACAGGTGAAGGCCACCGTGTACCATCGTGATAGTTCCAGAGTGACCGCCAGCACGTAGATCGTTGCTTTAAGGACTTCCGTATACTGCAGAAATGAACTTGACAGGCGGAATATTAAAATCTCATAGACAAGGACATTGATGAGAATGACCGATAGATCTGACACAGCCATCATCGTCATGTAGGCAGAGATGCATTTGGAAAGACCGCATTTTCCCCGGGACAGAATAATAATTGTTAACAAATTAGCTGCAACAGAAAAAAAGACACAACAGATAAAGACATCCCTGAAGGAGGAAGACTGGTGAATCTGACAACTTATTTCTGAAATATGTTCGGATGTATTTCTGTTTGGTCCGGTGGTCTGAGAGTGAGCAGAGGCAGGACGGAAAGGCACTTCACAGTGTGATCTTCACCGGCTGGAAACGGGCTGAGAAACAGCCCGTATAATTTACTGGGAGCCTGGGTAATGTGCCGCCCTGCAGGAGGGTAAACCAGGTTACCATTGCATGGTGAATGGTAGGTTGTGAGGTGCTCCGCATAAAAGAAAAGGAGCTGTAAATACAGATTCATCATTCATTTAAAGTAAAACACTGGGTAAACACAGAGATCATTTTGCACATCGGCCGTGACAAATCAGGACTCTGAGCACTGGGGTGGAGTTATTCATTTGAAGTTGTACAATATGTAATTGAAGCCGAATTCGTAGCATCGGTTAAATTTCTACTCACCTTCCTACGGGAATTATATCAAAATTCGTGACAGAGTTCAAAATATTTTCAAGGATACTGACGGGAATGAGAAATCTTTGTATACATTAGGGGTATAATTGGTGTCAATGAATTTCAGCCATTTCCTCTCATCTTGTGTGAAACTATTTTGAACGATCATAGGATTCGCGTGTAAGTTGAAATGCTTCGGGGGTAATCTGAGAGAGGTTATTTACTCAGAGGTTGCTGCGTGTGGAAACAGCTCCCTGCGGTGCGGACGTTGCGGGATCTATTGTACCACGTAAGATAAGCTTGTAAAGGGCCAAGGTGGGAGGGAGGTAGGGGAATATTAGTCAGGCGCCGGTAGATAGGACCACAGAGGTTCAGGTCGCCATGGCGGGCCGAATGGCCGCTTTTAGTGTTGAAGTACACTTTTATTCTCCAACAGGCACGATGGAAAATGCATTCCCTCCTGAGCGAAACACTACTGCTATTTCAGCGATGGCATCCCTCGGTTCCCTTTGCACCGGACATGAGGAGACGGCCTCCTGTGTCCAGAGGAAAGTCTCCTCACCGGCCGTGTGGACAGGGAACGATACAGCGCCTATTGAGCATCTTGTATAATGGACACATTGCGGCGCATCTTCGGATCATACTTCATAAAGAATATCAATGTCCTGCCGAAGGCCAATAGCTGTTACACACTGTATTAATACGACTTACCGGGTAAACCAAACACCGCTAGAACAGGGTAACAAACGTCTTTCACCTGTAGGATCGCCGGTCGACTCATGTTCGATCGCTTTGAATTTTCTCCCGTTGTGCAGTTCACATCAGCGTGTGACTCGGAGCACGATACCCTGCTAATTTATGGGAAACACGAATTCTCCGTCACGGGTAAGCGGGTTGTGCAATGAATGACGTTACTTACAGCTTTTGAAAAAACAAGGGTTGATGTTCCGCTCCGGTGCCACCTGTTCACCAGCTGATAGTCTGAGCAGCTGGATCATGAAGCTCCTTCATTCACATTCCACAACAGAACACCCCCACCCCCGAGGGAGTGACGTCAGCGCTCCCCTCGCCCGCGGAGAGCATCTCTCCAGGAGAGATGTCGTTGTCCCACAGTAACTCAGTGAAGGGGTCCCGCTCCGGTCCGTAACTGCATTTGTTACACAGCGTTCTTCTGATTCCCACTGACTGTAACATTACTGATGCTGCGCTTGCCTTTTCTTTTCACAGAATAATCACTCAATAGCCTTTTTCATCATGGATCCAGTCTGATGTCAACCCGTTAGTCTTTGTCCAACATTCCTTCCTGTGATTCCTTCCTGAATGTGACGTCATTGTGTTACATACTCGTGACACATGACAGTGGTGCCCTTGTCATGTGACTGGGGTTGAAGCTGTACTGGACTTGAGGTGATGGTCTTGTGATGGTGGAATGACGTCATTTTCCCGCCAGTAGAGATCATGTGATGGGTTTTTTTTACAGGTTATAAAAGGTAGACCCCACCCTGTGAGGAGGGGCAGTTCGTGGCTGGATTTGCCAAGTTGACTTCATGCCACTGCGTGTTTGAAGTGATGACGCAGTTTAGTTGAAGGATGGTTTTTATTTAATGCCTAAAGTTTAAAAGGTTAATGCCAACAGGTTCTTTATAATTCTGTTATTTCGCAATTAGAGGAGAGTGAAGATTCAAGGTTGGAAGTAAAGATCGAGGAGAATCGCTTTCTACGGTGAAACGGGGGCGACCTTTGTTTGATCCTTATTTGGAAGGATTTCGTTGACTATCTTCGTGTTAATCCCTGGGTTTACCAGAAAGGATTGAGGATAGTGAGGAAGGAAAGGTCAGTGCCTTTAAGCCGTTCTGTTTCGTAAATTCTTCGTGGGAATTTCGACGTCGGGGATCGAAGCAAGCGACGTGAAAGAGAACTTAAATCGTCCTGTAAAGTCTCTCCTTTTAAATGGACTGTGAGCCTATCGAACTTTTGGCAATATCACTTTAAGAACTGTTTTGGAATATCACTTTAAAGAACTGTTTTGGAATATCACTTTACGAACTGTTTGAACAGCCGCTCAGCAGCTGTTTCCGGTTACGGTAGTGTTTGTTTACTTTTGGGGGGTTTGTTTTCTGTGTTTAATAAACGTGTTGTTTGTTATAAGAAACCCTTGCCGAACTCATATATTTATTGTTGCCTGAATACGTAACATTAAATATGGGGGCTCGTCCGGGATTGAATCTTTTGAGTTTACATGCTTGCTAACTTTTAAATCGGTGTTTTGGAAACGAGGATTACTCGGTTCTTTTGTTTGGCTTGTTGTGGTATTCGGCAGCAATGAATATTGATGAGTTTCTGGCTTCGCCAGCTGCAGAGGTGTTGGCGAAGGCGAAAAAAACTGAGGTGTTTGAGATAGCTAGTAGATTGCGACTTGAAGGTATATTGCAGACTACTTCTAAGGCTGTGATACAGAGAAAAATCGCGTCACACTATGTGGATTCGGGTGTTTCTGATGAATCGATTTTAGAGTCGTTTCCAATCAGTAATCTGGAGATGCAGTTGCAAATCGAACAAATGAAATTGGAACAAAGTAAAGCTGATTTGGAGAGGTGTAAATTGGAGGCGGAACAAAAGCAGAGAGAATTTGCATATGCAATGGAGGAATTAAGGACTGGAAATCAGTCTTCTGGTTCTAAAAAAACGTTTGTTGCTAGTCAAGAAATTAAATTGGTCCCTCCATTTAGTGAAACAGAAGTGGAAAGGTATTTTCAACATTTTGAAACTATTGCTCGGATGTCAGAGTGGCCGAAAGATAAATGGTCAGTGTTGTTACAGAGTGTAATTAAAGGCAAAGCACAACAAGTTTACACAGCTTTAACAGCTGCGCAAGCACTTGATTATGATATTGTAAAGAGTCATATTTTAAACGCATATGAGTTAGTCCCAGAAGCATATAGGGAAAGATTCAGAAGTTTGAAAAAGTCTGTGGAAAAAACTTATGTGAAATTTGCCTATGATAAAGCAATGTGTTTTGAGAGATGGGTTTCTTCTAAAAATGTAAATGGGGACTATGATACATTGAGAGAGCTGATTTTAATGGAGGAATTTAAAAGAAGCATTCCTGTTGAAGTAAGGACCTACTTAAATGAGAAGGATACTGATAAATTGCAGGACTGTGCTAGATTAGCTGATGAGTATGTTTTGATCCATAAGAACAAATTTCCTCAGGACAGAATTTTTAAGAGGAAAAATAACACGGAGACTCCAGATAAATTTGAAATTAAATCGGAGGTTAATGAGAAAGTTAATGAGAAAGGAAAGCCTGTGAAGGAAAGACAGTTTGGTCTTACTTGTAACTATTGTAAGAAGCCTGGCCATGTAATAGCTAACTGTTTCAAATTGAAAAAGAAAGAGAAGGAAGCAGTTCCAGATGCTTGTGTGCAACATACTGAAGAACCTGTAAAGTTACAGGGTTTGATAAAAACAAATGAGGCTTTGTTAGAGTCTGACCAAGTTAGAAAGAGATATGATCATTTTGTAACTGAAGGGTTTGTACCCTTGAAGGAAGGATCTACTCTGGTGCCAATAAAAATCCTTATGGATACTGGTGCTTCTCAATCACTGATGTTAGACAGTGTGTTGAAGTTTAATGAAGAGTCTGATACTGGTGAGGTAAATTACATAAGAGGTGTTGGAAGTGATTTTATGCCTGTACATTTACATAAAGTAAATTTAAAGTCAGGGTTAGTTACAGGATTTGTTAAAGTAGGATTACAGCATAGCTTACCTGTGAATGGTATTTCTTTATTGTTAGGTAATGACTTGGCAGGTGGACAAGTTTTTCCTGAAGTGCATTTGACAATGGAGTCAGAGGAACCAGAGTTGAATTCTAACACAGATTCTTCCTGTGTTGTGACTAGAGCTATGGCTAAAAAGATTGATGCGCAGAATGAGGTTGTTATTCAGGACTGTTCAACTCAGGATTCGAGTTTTGAGGATGTGTCAGAGACTTTCTTATCTTCGTTGTTTGAACAAGATTCTGGGAGTAAGTCTGACTATAAAGATTTATCTTTGTCTAGGAAGGAGATGATAGCAGAGCAGAATAGAGACTCTGAGATTATAAAATTAAAAGAGCAGGTTTTACTAGATAGTGAAATTGATAAGGTGCCAGTAGGATATTACTTGGAAAAAGGAGTGTTGATGAGGAAGTGGAGATCGCCTACAATTCCTGCAAGTGAGGATTGGAATGTTGTTTACCAGGTAGTTGTTCCAAAAGCTTATCGAAATGAGATTTTGAATTTAGCTCATAGTGTGCCTTTAGGTGGACATCAAGGGGTAAGGAAAACTGTGGACAAGATTTTAAAACATTTTTACTGGCCTGGTCTAAGAAAAGATGTGGCGATGTTTTGTAAAACGTGCCATACTTGTCAAATTGCGGGTAAACCAAATCAGGTTACACCAGTAGCTCCATTACAACCTATCCCAGCATTTGGTGAACCATTTTCTAAAGTTATTGTAGATTGTGTTGGTCCATTACCAAAGACAAAAACTGGTTATCAGTATTTGTTGACTATCATGTGTACTTCTTCTAGGTTTCCAGAGGCAGTACCACTTAGGAATATAAAAGCTAAGACTGTGACAAAGGCCCTTATAATTTTTTTTTTACTTATTTTGGATTACCTAAGGAGATACAAACTGATCAAGGCAGTAATTTTATGTCTGGATTGTTTCAACAGATAGTTTATAAATTGGGAGCTAAGCAAATCACTTCGTCTGCATACCTCCAGAATCGCAGGGTGCCTTGGAGAGGTTTCATTCTACCGTCAAGAATATGATTAGGACATTTTGTGTGGAAAATGAAAGTGACTGGAATGAGGGTATAAACTTACTTTTATTTGCAGTAAGGGAATCGGTACAGGAATCTTTAGGTTTTAGTCCATTTGAACTTGTGTTTGGGCATAGAGTTAGAGGACCTTTAGCTTTGTTGAAAGAACAGTGGATTAATAAGGAAGTACATACTAATTTGTTGGACTATGTGTTGAAATTTAAGGACAGGTTACATAAAGCTTGTAGCTTAGCTAAGGAAAATTTAAAGTTGGCTCAGGAGAAAATGAAGACTTGGTATGATAAAGACGCTAGGATGAGGATGTTTAAGCCTGGAGATAAGGTGTTGGTTCTTTTCCCAGTGCAGACAAATCCTTTACAAGCTAGATTTCATGGTCCTTATGAAATTGTGTCTAAAATTAATGATGTGGATTACGTGGTAAAAACTCCAGATCGTAGAAGGTCAACACAACTTTGCCATATAAATATGTTGAAACCATATTTTGAGAAACAATCTGATACTGTGACTGTTGTGGTTAGTGAGAATGAGTTTGATTTAACTAGGAACATGATAGATGATTCATCTGACTTTCATTCTAAATCCAACATTGTTTCTGTTAGGTTACCAAATTCAACCATTCTGGAAAATATTGATGAAAAATTAGCACATTTACAGTTAGATCAGAGACAACAGATGAAGGAGTTGATTTTTAAATATAGGGAGTTGTTTCCAGATGTTCCGAGAAGGACTACTATAGCTTCACATGATGTAGATGTTGGGGATGCCAAACCTATTAAACAACATCCATATAGGATGAACATGGAAAAATGTGAACTTGCTGAGAAAGAAATTGAATATATGTTAGAGAATAATATCATTAGACATTCTAACTCGAATTGGAGTTCGCCATGTGTTATGGTGCCAAAACCAGATGGTAGTATTAGGTTTTGTACGGATTATAGGAAGGTGAATGCTGTAACGAAAACAGATGCATATCCAATTCCTAGAGTAGATGATTGTGTAGATAAAGTTGGAAAGGCAAAGTTCCTTACAAAGATTGATTTATTGAAAGGGTATTGGTGTGTTCCATTAACGGACAGAGGTAGAGAGATTTCTGCATTTGTAACTCCATCTGGGTTATATGAGTATAATGTTCTTCCATTTGGGATGAAGAATGCCCCAGGTACTTTCCAGAGGATGATTAACTTTGTGATTCAGGGATTGAAAGATACTGATGCTTATATTGATGATTTAGTGACAGGAAATGATACTTGGGAAGCACACATTATTGCGATGGAGAAATTGTTTGAAAGGCTTTCAAAAGCTAACTTAACTATTAATTTAGCTAAGAGTGAATTTGGACATGCCACTGTGACTTACCTTGGTTATGTTGTGGGTCAAGGTAAGGTAGCTCCTGTTCAGGCAAAAGTTCAGGCAATTTTAGAGATTCCCACTCCAACGGGGAAAAAAACTCTCAGAAGGTTTTTGGGAATGGTAGGATATTATCGGAAATTTTGTAAGAATTTTGCTAATGTTGCCCTTCCATTAACTAACCTTCTGCGGAAGAATGAGAAGTTTGTATGGACGGTGCCTTGTCAAGAAGCATTTGAAAAATTGAAAACAATGATATGTCAACAACCTGTGCTTAAGGCACCTGACTTTGGAAAACCTTTTTCATTGGCTGTGGATGCTAGTGATGAGGCGGCAGGAGCAGTATTAATGCAAAGGAATGAGGGTGATGAGGTTGATCATCCAGTAGCTTACTTTTCTAAGAAATTTAATAAGCATCAAAGAAATTATTCGACAATAGAGAAAGAATTGTTATCTCTTGTTTTAGCTTTGGAATATTTTGAGGTATATGTTAGTACAACTCAGAAACCACTTATTGTTTACACTGATCATAATCCGTTAGTTTTTCTGAGTAAGATGAAAAACAAAAACAGAAGGTTATTAAATTGGAGTTTGATGTTACAAGAGTACAATATTGTGATAACACATATTAAAGGTAAAGATAATGTGGTTGCTGATTGTCTATCTCGATGTTGAATGTACACTGTAATTTTTTTTTTGGAGTGTTTTTTTTCAATTGTAACACTCCTACTGTATTGTGACTTATAAGCTGTTATATGATGGTGTTGTGTATTGTATATGTTATAAAATTTATACCTTTGTTTTTCTTGTAAGCAATTGTTAAAAATTTTTGTTCTTGTCAGACCAAAAATGTTTTTTTTTTGGAGGGAGGTGTTACGTACTCGTGACACATGACAGTGGTGCCCTTGTCATGTGACTGGGGTTGAAGCTGTACTGGACTTGAGGTAATGGTCTTGTGATGGTGGAATGACGTCATTTTCCCGCCAGTAGAGATCATGTGATGGGTTTTTTTTACAGGTTATAAAAGGTAGACCCCACCCTGTGAGGAGGGGCAGTTCGTGGCTGGATTTGCCAAGTTGACTTCATGCCACTGCGTGTTTGAAGTGATGACGCAGTTTAGTTGAAGGATGAAGTTTTTATTTAATGCCTAAAGTTTAAAAGGTTAATGCCAACAGGTTCTTTATGATTCTATTAGTTTGAGAATTAAAGGAGAGTGAAGATTCAAGGTTGGAAGTTAAAGATCGAGGAGAATCGCTTTCTACGGTGAAACGGGGGCGACCTTTGTTTGATCCTTATTTGGAAGGATTTCGTTGACTATCTTCGTGTTAATCCCTAGGTTTACCTAGAAAGGATTGAAGGTAGTGGAGAAGGAAAGGTCAGTGCCTTTAAGCCGTTCTGTTTCGTAAATTCTTCGTGGGAATTTCGACGTCGGGGATCGAAGCAAGCGACGTGAAAGAGAATTTAAATCGTCCTGTAAAGTCTCTCCTTTTAAATGGACTGTGAGCATATCGAACTTTTGGCAATGTCACTTTAAGAACTGTTTTGGAATATCACTTCAAAGAACTGTTTTGGAATATCACTTTACGAACTGTTTGAACAGCCGCTCAGCAGCTGTTTCCGGTTACGGTAGTGTTTGTTTACTTTTGGGGGGTTTGTTTTCTGTGTTTAATAAACGTGTTGTTTGTTATAAGAAACCCTTGCCGAACTCATATATTTATTGTTGCCTGAATACGTAACAGTATATTTGTGAAGATTAATATATTGATGATTGCTGAGTAGCTTCAGGGTTACAGGAGGAAGGCAGGAATATGTTGTTGGAATAAAAATCAGCCCTGGTTGAAGGGTGGACAGACCAGATGGATTGAATCACCTAATTCTGTTCCTGTGTCGTATGTCTTACCGTGACTGAATGATGGCTCCTTCTTATCCCATATCGTCTGTGACATGTGAGGGACAATAAAAGATTGTTTACTGAGATCATTACATCTGCCTTCAGTATTTAAATTTCAGTGAGTTTTGTTCTTAGTAACATTACACAGAAATGTTTAGTTCTCCTTTTCATTATTAATGTGCTTCATTGTCTCTCTGTTTAAAGTTCGACCTGTGGTGAGAGATTTATTTGAAGAAAAACCCCAACTGGAGGCAAACCACGACTGAAGTCGAGGGAACAGCAACAAGTGAACCAGCCCGAGGACTGAGAGCATCAACTGGAGAGAACCCATCTGACTCGGAGATTCCGGTGATTCAGTCAGGAGAAAGTTTGGTGAGTCTCATTTACTCAAACACTGGTCCTTTAGACATTACATACCTGTACAAAGGAAGGGAGGAAATAGTTGGGAGTGAGACTGAATGTGCCCAGCAGAACCAGTTATGCCTCTGTCAGACCCAGTTGCAATCACTCCAGGTCTGGTAATGTGCTTCCAGCAGCCCAGCCCTTTGAAACCACTCCCATTCCCTCACAGTGGTTACTCAGTAAAAGATCCTGCATCCTCTGAAGTAGCTTTTGGTCAGATCTGAGTGGGGAGAGGGAAAGAGAGGGGAGTGTTTTTACTGACTGTCTTTCAAAAACAGTATTTGTTTGAACTTGCTGCAGACTCTCTACCCATACCCTGTACTTTCTCAACCAAATTATTGACATAGATGACAAGTAGCAATGGGCATAACCCCAGGGAACGTCACTAAGCACGGGACTCGAGTCCAAGAAACAGCCTCTCATCATCACCCTCTGCCTCCTACCACCCAGCCATTCCCAGGCTCTGGGGCTCTGTAACAAACTCAATGTTAACCGGAAGATTAGTCAGTGATTAAGATGATGAGAGAATTGTGGCCTCCTGAAAGGACATGCGAGCTGAGCTGTCTGATTTACTGGACCAGTTCCACCCTCGTTGACAACGTAATTTACCCCTTGCCCATCCACCCACGTCATATCACCCACAGTACCCCAACCACTCTCCGTCCCGCCAGTGGCCCCACACCCTTCTGACCATTCATCCCACACCGACACATAGACAGGCCCCCTTCACCCACGTCCACCCTCCCAGCTTGGGGAACCACAACAAACTGATCCCGCGATCCCGACACGGTGCAAAACTAAAACCAGGGATGCAAGACTGGAGAGCCCGGAGCCTCCAGCTGTCCGGCTCGGTCCCACCCCTTTCCCACAGCAATCAGCCCTCGATTTACACAACCCGAGATTAACCCCTTCCTCACCGCCACCTGAACAGGGGAAACACCCGCATCAGCTGGGGTTGAGCTGCAGTTGGTCCCCATATGAGTTAAAACTCCCCGCTGTCGGATATGGAGACCAGAATCATACGCGGTAAAACCATATAACAATTACAGCACGGAAAAAGGCCATCTCGGCATTCCTAGTGCGTGCCGAACACTTACTCTCACCTAGTCCCACTGACCTGCACTCAGCCCATAACCCTCCATTCCTTTCCTGTCCATATACCTATACATTTTTTTTTTTAAATGAAAAAATCGAACCTGCCTCTGCCACTTCCACTGGAGGCTCGTTCCACACAGTTATCACTCTCTGAGTAAAGAAGTTACCCCTCATGTTACCCCTAACCTTTTGCCCCTTAACTCTCAACTCATGTCCTCTTGTTTGAATCTCCCCTACACTCAATGGAAAAAGCCTATCCACATCAACTCTATCAATCCCCGCATAATTTTAAATACCTCTATCAAGTCCCCCCTCAACCTTCTATGCTCCAAAGAATAAAGACCTAACTTGTTCAACCTTCCTCTGTAACTTAGGTGCTGAAACCCAGGTAACATTCTAGTAAATCTCTGTTCTCTGTTGACATCTTACGTATAATTGGTGACCAGAACTGTATATAATGCTCCAAATCTGGCCTCACCAATGCCTTGTACAATTTTAACATTACATCCCAACTCCTATACTCAATGCTCTGATTTATAAAGGTCAGCATACCAAAAGCTTTCTTCACCACCACATGAGCTTCCTCCTTCAGGGAAATATGCACCATTATTCCTAGATTTCCTCACACTGTCTACAAGCTTTCTCTATTTGTGAACTAACCTCTTCTCTCCTAGACTCTTCAATTTGATTCCCACCACCCAACCATTCTAGTTTAAAGTCTCCCCAGTAGCCTTCACAGATCTCCCCACCAGGATATTGGTCCCCCTAGGTTTCAAGTGCAATCCGTCCTTTTTGTACAGGTCACTCCTGCCCCAAAAGAGGTCCCAATGATCCAGAATCTTGAATCCCTGCCCCCTGCTCCAATCCCTCAGCCACGCATTTATCCTCCACCTCATTCCATTACTACTGTCACTGCCGTGTGGCACAGGCAGTAATCCCGAGATTACTACCTTTGCAGACCTTCTTCTCAACTCCCTTCCAAGATCCCTATATTTTCCTTTCAGGACCTCTTCCCTTTTCCTACCTATGTCATTGGTACCTATATGTACCACGACCTATGGCTCCTCACCCTCCCACTTCAGGATATCATGGACGTGATCAGAAACATCCCGTACCCTGGCACCAGGGAGGCAAACTACCATCCGGGTCTCCTGACTGCTTACACAGAATCGCCTATCTGACCCCCCTAACTATTGAGTCCCCTATTGCTACTGCCTTCCTCTTCCTTTCCCTACCCTTCTGAGTTACAGGTCCGGACTCTGTGCCGGAGGCACAGCCGCTGTTGCTTCCCCCAGGTAGGCTGTTCACCCCCCCCCCCAACAGTACTCAAACAGGAGTATTTATTGTCAAGGGGTACAGCCACTGGGGTACTCTCTAGTACCCGACTCTTCCCCTTCCCCATCCTAACCGTGACCCACCTGTTTGCCTCCCGTGGCCCCGGTGTGACCACCTGCCTGTAACTCCTCTCTATCAACTCATCACTCTCCCTGACCAGACGAAGGTCATCGAGCTGCAGCTCCAGTTCCCTGACACAGACCCTTAGGAACTGCAGCTCGGCGCAGATGTGAATGTCCGGGAGGCTAGGAGACTCCGGGACCTCCCACATCCGACACCGAGAACAGCAAGCTGCCCTCACACTCATAATTCCCAGCATGGAACCATAATCCCACGGTGGATTTGTTCGGTGACTTGTGAACATACGTGATTAATGACTCTGCAACTGGGGACTGGATAAATAGTTAATCTAACAATTCTAATCAGACACACAGTCTCCTTGCCTTTCTCCCTCACCCCTAGCTACTTACCCCACTTCCCTCACCACACCCTCCTCACAGTCTTCCTCATTGGGGCCCTCTACTCCAGCCCTCCCTTCTTGCTCCCTCTCTCCCACACTCTCAACTCTCCCTCACCCCTTCCTTATCATCACCCCCTCAATCATTCTTGCTTCCTCACCTCCTCTCTCCCTCCCGCTTCTCTCTTCCCTATCCCTCTCAGTTGCACTGCTACTTGACCAGTCTCCCACTCTCTTTCACCCCTTTCCTCGCGCTCTCCTTTTTTGCCACTCTCTCTACCCCTCTAGTAATAAATCGTACTCCTCTCTCTTGTTTCTCTTCTCCTCACTCGGTCATGCCTCTCTTCATTTCTCTCTCACTCTCTCCCCTTCTATCCATCTCTCCATCTGTTTCTGTTCCATTCTCTCTCCCATCCCACAATCCTTGTCCCTAACCCTATCACCCACCAACTCGATCTCAGTCACCCTCTGTCTTCCCCTGTCCATCTCCTCACTCTCTCATGCCTCTTTTCATTTCTCTCTCACTCTCTCCCCTTCTCCCCTTCTATCCCCTCTGTTTCTCTTACTCTTCCATTCTCTCTCCCATCCCACAATCCTTGTCCCTACCCCTATCACCCACCAACTCGATCTCAGTCACCCTCTGTCTTCCCCTCTCCATCTCCTCCTCTCTCATGCACCTCAATCAAACTCGTCTCTCTCACTCAGTCGCCTCCACCACTCTGTAACCTCTTCCATTTCCAGCTCTCTCCCTCTCTGTCTCTCTCCCTACATCCCACCCTCCCCCCTCTCTCAAACACTCTCCCTGCTGGCTCCCGTATCCCATAGTGTCTTCCCCTCTTTCTCACCCTCCAAATCTACCACTCACCCCACGCATTCTCCCTCTTCGCTCCTTGTCAGTCCCACTCCTCCTCCTCCTCCCCCTCTCCCCCGTCACACCCCGCGCTCTCCACCCCAGTATGCAAACGCCTGGGCACCACTGGTCAAACTTCCTGTTACTATGAATAGTTCAGTGAGTAGAAGGTGAACTGGTCTCCAAAAGTCATAAAATTAAAGATAAAACATTCAACATTTTAAGCAAGATTAGTGTATTATTAAAAACACAAAAATGCTGGTAGAATTCAGCAGGCCAGACAGCAACTATGGGAGGAGGTAGTGACAACGTTTTGGGCTGAAATCCTTCTTCAGCAGTTTAGTGTATTATTTCTGTTTTGTACAATTTTAGAGTGGGGAAAAAAAGGAAAGGAGCATCATGGAAAAGTTTGGGCACCCCAAGAGATTTGAGCTCTCAGTTAAATTTTACCAAGGTCTCAGACCTGAATTAGCTTGTTAGGACAATGGCTTGTTCACAGTCATTGTTAGGACAGGCCAAGTTATGCAGATCACAAACCCAGACTCCTCAAACCTTGTCCCAACAATCAGCAGCCATGGGCTCCTCTAAGCAGCCGCCCAGCACTCTGAAAGTTAAAATAATTGATGCCCACAAAGCAGGAGAAGGCAATGAGAAGATAGTAAAGCGTTTTCAGGTAGCCGTTTCCTCAGTTTGTAATGTAATTTAAGAAATGGCAGTTAACAGGAACGGTGGAGGTCAAGTTGATGTCTGGAAGACCAAGAAAACTTTCCGAAAGAACTACTCGTAGGATTGCTGGAAAGACAAATCAAAACCCATGTTTGACTGTAAAAAGACCTTCAGGAAGATTTAGCAGACTCTGGAGTGGTGGTGCATTGTTCTACTGTGCAGTGACACCTGCACAAACATGACCTTCATGGAAGAGTCATCAGAAGAAAACCTTTCTTGCGTCCTCACCACAAAATTCAGCGTCAGAGGTTTTTCTGACATTGAGGGAGAGGTTGTTTTCTTGACACTAGACAGATGTTGTTCAGAGCTCAGACAGAGTCAGCATCAAATGCTTGAGCCTGGTGCGATGGATGTGATGAGCTGTGGAAATCACGATGCAAGAAGCATCGTAGGAAAGCCAGATGAACCCAGGGAATGGAATTGTGATATCGTAGGCATTACTGGGAATTGGTTGCACCCAACAGTCTGACGGATCTAGAGGAACAAATTTGTAGAGAGTTCACAGACTATACCAAGAAACAATAGTTGATATAGTAAGTGATTTTAACTTTCCATATATTGAGTGGGACTCCCATACTGTAAAAGGACTAGATGGGGTAGAGTTTGTCAAATGAGCCTTAATCAGGACGTAACACATCCGGTGTAGAAGTGTGCAATAAGCTTTGGGAAACGATCCAGGGCTGGCGACAGAAATTAGTGAATGGGAACACTTTGTGTATAGTGATCATAATGCCATGAGATTCCAAGTAAGTACGGAAAAACAGAGGCCTGGACCTCTCGAGATTCTAAATTGGAGAAAGATCAATTTTTATGGTATTTGCAAGGATTTGACAAGTGTGGACTGGGACAGGCTGTTTTCTGGCAAAGGAGTACTTGGTAAGTGGGGGTTCTTCAGAAGTGAAATTTTGAAGGTGTAGAGTTTGTATGTGCCTACCATAATAAAACTTGAAAGGTAACTGGTGCAGGGAACCTTTGTTTTTAAGAGATATCGAGGCCATGGATATTTTGTTCCTCTAAATTCCTCAGGCTGTTGGATGTTACCAAGACACATTAATGACTACAATATCATATTTCCACACCCAGAGCTCATCTGACTTTCTGTTGTTGTCTTCTGTTGGTTTCTTAAAGCTTCCCAATGTTTTTTGCTCTATTATTTGCCCTCTCTTTGGCTTTTATGTTGGCTTAGGCTTCTCATTTCAGCCACAGTTGTGTCCTCCTGCCTTTCCAATGCTCAACTTCTTTGGGATGTGTCTCTCACTCAGCTCCCGAGTTGCTCCCAGAAACTCCAGCCATTGCTGCTCCATCGTCACTCCTACCAGACTCCCCTTCCAGTCAGGTTTGGCCAGCTTCTCTGTCACAGAAACATGGAGAAGGTCAGAACAGAAACAAGCCCACTCTGGACGATCGGAATGGTAATCTATACTGGAGACAAAATAGATGGGGGAGGTTTTAAATAGTAGTTTTGTATCTGTATTTGCTCAGGAGATGGACACAGAGTCGATAGAGGTGACACAAAGCAGCAACAATTTCAGAGACCCTGGACAGATTACAGAGGTGGAGGTTTTTGCTGCCTTAAGACAAATTAGCGTGGATTAATTCCCAGGGCTCGGCAAGTTCCCTGGGACCCTGCGGATGACAAGAGCAGAAATTGTCAGGGTTCAAGCAGAGATATTGAAATAATCCTTAGTGACAGGTGAGGTACTGGAGGATTGGAGGACAGCCGATGTTGTTCCACTGTTCGAGAGGGGCTCTAAGTAAAAACGAGAAAATGTTATGTTAGTGAACTTGACATCAGTTGTGGGAAAGTTATTAGAACATATGGGCAGGAACCCGATATATAAGTATTTGGATCGATGTGGACTGATTAAGGATAGACAGCATGGTAGATCATGTCTGACCAGTCTTATAGAGTCTCTCGAGGAAGTTATCAGGAAAGTGGATGAAGACAAGGCAGTGGATGTTGTCTACATGGATGTTAGCAAGGCACTTGACAAAATCTCATATGGGAGGTTGGTCAAGAATGTTCAGTCATTCAGCATTCAAGAGTAGACAGGAAATCGGATGAGACAATGTCTTTGGGAGAAGCCAGAGTGTGGTAGCAGATGGTTGCCTCTCTGTCTGGAGGCCTGTTACTAGTGGTTGCCACAGAGATCAGTGCTGGGTCTGTTGTTGTTTGTCATCTATATCAGTAATCTGGATGATAGTGTGGTTAACTGGATCAGCAGATTTGTGGATGACACCAAGACTGGTGGTGTAGTGGACAGCGAGGAAGACTATCATGGCTTGCAGTGCGATCTGGACCCCCTGGGAAAATGGTTTGAGAAATGGAAAATAGGTGTTCCACTTTGGTCTGACCTACCAAGGGAGGCCTTTCACAATGACTGATCGGGCACGGAGGAGTGTTGTGGAAGAAAGGGACCTGGGAATACAAGTCCTTATTTCACTGAAAGTGGTCTCACAGTCAGATAGAGACGGAAGGAAAGATTTTAGCCCACTGGCCTTCATGAACCAAATATTGACAATATATAGATGTTATGTTGACTTGTAGAAGACATTGGTGATGCTTAATTTAGAGTATTGTGTGTAGTTTTGGTCACCTGCCTACAGGAAAGCTGTAAAAGAGGTTCAGAGATTTCAGAGAAAATTCACAATAAAGTTGCCATGTCTGGAGGACTTGGGTTATAAGGAAAGATTGAACAGGTCAGAACTTTATTCCTTCGAATGTAGCAGATTGAGGGGAGATTTGATTGTGATAGAGAGGAATAGATAGTGGAAATGCAAGCTGGCTTTCTCCACTGAGATTGGGTGGGACTACAACCAGAGGCCAGGGGTTAAGGGTGAAAGGTGAAATGTTAAGGAGAACATGAGGGGAAACTTCTTCGTACAGACGGTCATCCGGGTGTGGAATGAGCAGCCATCAGGAGTGGTGCATGCGAGCTCGATTTCAACATTTAAGAGGTTTGTGTAGGTACCTGGATGGTAGAGGTGTGGGAGTGGGCAGTTTAAATAGTTCAGCACAAACTAGATGGCCCAAAGGACCTGTTTCTGTGTTCAACACGAGTGAATCTGCAGATGCTGGAAATAAATAAAAAAACACGAAATGCTGGCAAAACTCAGCAAGTCAGACAGCATCTATGGAAGGAGGTAATAATGACATTTCGGGCCGAAAAACTTCATCAGGAGTGGAGTAACATGGAATGGTCGATGGGGGATAAGAAGTGGGGGGAGGGTTAAAGTAGAGAGCTGGGAAGTGATAGGCTGGAGGGAAATGGGCTGGGGGAAGGTGGAGAATTATGGGAAATAAAAGAAAAAGAAAGGTAGGTCTGGGGGGAGAGATTATAGGGAGGGGGGACAAAGAGAGAGAAAGAGAACCAGACTAAAATAATCGATAGGGATGGGGGTAAGGGTGGGGGGCAGGGGTATCAACGGATGTCTGTGAGTTGGATGTTCATGCCGGCAGGAAGGAGGCTACCTAGGCGGGAGATAAGGTATTGCTCCATCGAACTGTGTCTCCATCTTGATGGCAGAGGAGGCCAAGGACAGACATGTCGGAGTGGGAGTGGTCTGTGGAATTGAAGTGTGTGGCCACAGGGAGATCCCGCCACTGCTGGAGGACTGAGCGCCGGTGTTCGGCGAAACGGTCTCGCAGTATGAGTCGGGTCTCCTCAATGTATAAATGTCCACATCGGGAGCACCGGATACAGTATATCACCCCAGTTGACTCACAGGTAAAGTGGTGCCTTACCTGAAAGGACTGCCTGGGGCCTAGGACTTCATTAACTTCGCCTCCAACTTTCACCTCAAATTCACCTGGTCTATTTCCAACACCTCCCTCCCCTTTCCAGATCTTTCTGTTTCTATCTCTGGAGACACCCGATCCACTGACGTCTACTACAAACCTACTAACTCCCACAGCTACCTAGACTATTCCTCCTCCCACCCTGTCTCCTGCAAAAATGCTATCCCTTTCACTCAATTCCTCCGCCGCATCTGCTCTCAGCATGAGGCCTTTCATTCTCGGGCAAAAGAGATGTCTTCCTTTTTTAAAGAAAGTGGCTTCCGTTCGTCCACTATCAACTCTGCCCTCCATCGTTCCTCCCATATTTCACGCACCTCTGCCCTCGCCCATCCCCCACCAGCCCACCAGGGATAGAGTCCCCCCAGTCCTCACCTATCACCCTACCAGCGTACAGATCCAACGCATAATCCTCTGTAACTTCCGCCACCTCCTACATGATCCCACCACCAACCACATCTTCCTCTCCCCACCCCCCTCGGCTTTCAGCAGGGAACACTCCCTACGCGACTCCCTTGTCCATTCATTCCCCCCCCCAACCCTCCCCACCGACCTCCCTCCGGGCACTCTTCCCTGCAAACAGAATAAGTGCTACACATGCCCCCACACTTCTTCCCTCACCACTATCTCAGGCCCCAGACAGTCCTTTCAGGTGAGGCACCACTTCACCTGAAAGTCAACTGGGGTGATATACAGTATCCGGTGCTCCCGATGTGGCCATTTATTCATTGGGGAGACCCGCCACAGACTGGAAGACCATTTCGCCGAACACCAGCCATCGGTCCTCCAGCAGTGGCGGGATCTCCCTGTGGCCACACACTTCAATTCCACAGACCACTCCCACTCCGACATGTCTGTCCTTGGCCTCCTCTGCCATCAAGATGGAGACACAGGTGGATGGAGCCATACCTTATCTCCCGCCTAGGTAGCCTCCTTCCTGCCGGCCTACCCTTACCCCCATCCCTATCGATTATTTTAGTCTGTTTCTGTGTTGTACATTTCTAGAAGAACCTGAAATATTAGAACAATTCACTGAGCCCTTTTAACAGCTGTGCGAACCAACCATTCACCTCAGCAGGAATTTTTATATGGCGTGAAAACTGTGGCACTTTAAGTTAATAACACAGAAAAGAAAATCCCAGCTGCACATCAAGAAAAACTATTTGTGTGAGAGTGTTTAAGTTACTGTGGGGCCAGGCACCCATGCAGCTCAGGAGGAACAGGGAATAATACCAATGGAGAGAGTCAGACTGAGCCAAGTCACAAATTTGAGACGGCAGAAATGCCCCATTCTTATAGAGACAGGAAGAGCATCAGGGAATTGATGCTCATTCCAGATACCAGCACTCTGCCCAGTCAGAAGATGATTTCTCTCTCCAACTTGGGATGTACCTCACTGTAACAGTGTGATACCAGATCAAACCTTGGCAACTCAAGTAATCTCAACTGAAATGTTGTCCTAAACCCACTGATGGATTTTGAAAATCTTTTTACAGGTTAAAAATGAGAAGGAATTTGTCTCCAGGAATCTCAAACTTGGCACGGCAGTTTTGCTGTCTCTGTCTAGATATTTAAGAAGTGGAGCAAGAGATTCAATCGACCATCCTTCCAGCTCAGACTGTGGGGAGGGATTCACTCGTGCATTTGACGAACTTGCATGCCCGTCATTTTACACAGGAGAAAGGCCGTTCACCCGCTCAGACAGTGGGAATGGATTCACTTGCTTATCACAATTGAATGTACATCAGCAAGCTCACACTGGGCAAGGCCAATCACCTGTTCTGTGTGTGAGAAGGGATTCAGTCGGTCTTCCCACCTGTGGTCATACCAGTCAGTTCACACTGGGCAGAGGCTGGTCATCTGCTGAATTTGTGGGGAAAGGTTCACTCAGTCATCTGATCTAATGGCTCACCAGCGAGTTCACACGAGGGAGCAGCCGTTCACCTGCTCAGACTGTGGGAAGAGATTCACTCACTCTTCCATCTTGTGGAAACACCAGCGAGTTCACACTGGGGAGAAGCCGTACATCTGCTCAATCTGTGGGAAGAGATTCACTGAGTCATCCATCCTACTGGTACATCAGCGAGTTCACACTGGGGAGAAGCCATTCACCTGCTCAGTCTGTGGGAAGAGATTCACTCAGTTAACCCACCTACAGAGTCATCAGCGAGTTCACACTGGGGAGAGGCCATTCACCTGCTCAGAATGTGGAAAAGGATTCACTGAGTTATCCAGCCTACAGAGACATCAGCGAGTTCACACTGGGGAGAAGCCGTTCACCTGCTCAGAATGTGGGAAGAGATTCACTCAGTCATCCACCCTACAGAGTCACCAGCGAGTTCACACTGGGGAGAGGCCGTTCAACTGCTCAGAATGTGGGAAGAGATTCACTCGCTCTTCCAGCCTACAGAGACATCGGCAAGTTCACTCCGGGGAGAAGCCATTCATCTGCTGAGAATGTGGGACAGGATTCACTTAGTCATCCCAACTGCTGGTACACCAGTCTGATCACAATGAGGAGTGGCCATTGTTATGAATCTCTAGGTTTCATTTGCTGTGGACTATCATTTTAAGAGAGAGAAATGAAGAAGATGAATCAGTCTGACTTGCAGCTATTTTACATTGCTCGCAGCTTGTTTAGTTTAACCGAGGACATAGACACTCAGAGTCAGATGGGGATGAAGGAGGAAAAATGGAAGGATCGAACCCAGGGAACTAGTGGACAAGGGTCACTGTTTGGAATTTTTCTATGCCCACAATGGTGGGTTAATTATCAATTCAGCATTCATCGAATGTGTGGTTGTTACCTTGTTTGATCCATAGGGGTGGATCTGTTTTGGGGTATCCTGTGAAGACCACTGATGTGTTAACCCTTGCCTAGATGTGGTGTGGTAATTCACTTGACGATACCTCTTGTGACAAGTCACTTTCGGTGATAATTCATATGTGGATTTGGAATGATGACAGATAAAATCTACAGTGACTATTCTCTCATTTTACAACCATGGAACCTGTGGAATTCAACATAATTGCCTTCTCTCGACATTTACCCTAGATTACAAATATCTCTCTCTCATCACCTATTCTGTGGATGAACTGAACATTCATACTTTACCATCTCAAGACTCCAAGCCTTGTTTCCCCCGAGAATAGTTTGGGAGCTATATTTACACACATGCCACTTAACTTTTGTTTATCTTCCTTAAGTTATTGTATAAGTAGATTCTATTAAAGATTGTTTTAACATCAAAAACAGACTCCAGGTGTAGTCCATTGCTGCTGGTTCATTTCTAAAGCATAACAATTCAGAGTAAAATTGGGGCCTGCAACCGAAATATGAACAGATTTGGGGGTGTATTGATTAGTTATCGATTTCATTGGGGAAATTCCTTTTGATTTATTTGTGTGTGGAAAATCAGCAGCAATGGATGTTGATAGATGTCAGGAAGCACCAGCCTCTGAGGCATTAGAGGACGCCGGTAGGATTGAGTTGTTGAGTCTTGCTAGAAGGTTAAAACTTGCTAAGGTGAAATCGACAATGAGGAGGGCTCAGATGCAGAGGATAATAGCTGAACATTATGTATCTGAGGGAGTGTTTAAAGTGGCAGAGTTGGAGTTTTTTCCTGAAAGTAAACCTCATGAGCTTGAGCTCCAGTAGAAGTGAGAAAAATTAAAGATGGAGGCTGCGGAAAGGCAGTGGGAGCTTGAGACTAGACAGTTAGAAAAACAGGGAGGAAGCAGAAAGACCGGCTGTTTGAGTTGGAAAAGATAGAGAGATTGCAGCAAAGGGGTCTAGCGTTAGACTCTAGTGTTAAGTTGAGGCCAGTCAAGAAGTTAAATTGGTTCCTCCATTTGACGAGGTAGAGGTTGATAAATACTTTCGGCTTTTTGAGAAGTTTGCTCAGAGTTTAAAATGGCCAAGAGAGGGTTGGCATATTCTCTTACAAAGTGTAATTCAGCGGAACGCTTAGCAAGCCGATTCTGCTTTGACAGTTGATGAAGCAGCTGATTATAGGACATAGAATAGTACAGCACAATACAGGCCCTTTGGCCCACAATGTTGTGCCAACCCTTAAGCCCTGCCTCCCATATATCCCCCCACACCTTAAATTTCTCCATATACCTGTCTAGTAGCCTTTTGAATTTCACTATATCTGCTTCCACCACTGACTCAGGCAGTGCATTCCACACACCAACCACCCTCTGAGTGAAAAAACCTTTCTCTGATATCCCCCTTGAACTTCCCACCCCTTACCTTAAAGCTACGTCCTCTTGTATTGAGCAGTGGTGCCCTGGGGAAGAGGTGCTGGCTGTCCACTCTATCTATGCCTCTTAATATCTTGTATACCTCTATCATGCCTCCTTTCATTCTCCTTCTTTCCAGAGAGTAAAGCCCTAGCTCCCTTAATCTCTGATCATAATGCATGCTGACTAAACCAGGCAGTATCCTGGTAAATCTCCTCTGTACGCTTTGCAATGCTTCCACATACTTCCTATAGTGAGGCGACCAGAACTGGACACAATACTCCAAATGTGGCCTAATTAGAGTTTTATAGAGCTGCATCATTACATCGCGTCTCTTAAACTCTATCCCTCGACATATGAAGGCTAACACCACATAAGCTTTCTTAACTACCCTATCTACCTGTGAGGCAACTTTCAGAGATCTGTGGACATGTATCGCAGACCCCTCTGCTCCTCCACACTACCAATTATCCTGCCATTTACTTTGTACTTTGCCTTGGAGATTTCAGCTTCCAAAGTGCACCACCTCACACTTCTGAAGGTAGAAGCAAAAAGTAGTAAGGTGAAAAGTAAAAGTGGCAGGCAGGCAAATCCGGGGCAAAAATCAAAAAGGGCCAGTTTTCAACATAATTGTATAAGGGCTAAGAGTGTTTAAAAACAAGGCTGAAGGCATTGTGGGTCAATGCATGGAGCATTTGTAACAAGGTGAATGATTGAATGTGCAGATAGTTATTAATGAATATGATATAGTTGGGATCCCAGAGTCATGGCTCCAGGGTGACCAAGGATGCGAGGTCAACATCCAGGGATATTCAATATTCAGGAGGGATAGACAAGAAAGAAAAGGAGGTGGGGTAGCATTGCTGGTTAGAGAGGAGATTAATGCAATAGAAAGAAAGGAAATTGGCCTGGAGGATGTGGAATCAATATCAGTACAGCTGCATAACACTCCAGGGTAGAAAACGCTGGTGGGAGTTGTGCACAGGCCACATAACAGTACTAGTGTGGTTTCGGATGGCATTAAACAGGAAATCAGAAATGCATGCAATAAAGGTACAACAGTTGTAATGGGTGAGTTCATTCTACATATAGATTGGGTGGACCAAGTGGGTAAGGGTGCTGAGGAAGAAGATTTCTTGGAATGTATGCAAAATGGTTTTCTGAACCAAAATGTCGAGGAACCAACTAGACAGCAAGCCATTCTAGACCGGGTATTATTGTGTGATGAGAAAGGGTTAGTTAGCAATCTTGTCGTGCGAGGCCCCTTGGGTAAGAGTGACCATAATATGGTGGAATTCTTCATTAAGATGGGGAGTGACGTAGTTAATTCAGAAAAAAAAGTTTCTGAACTTAAAGAAGGGCAACTTTGAAGGTATGAGATAGGAATTAGCTAAGATAGACTGGCAAATGATACTTAAAGGGATGATGGTGGATATGCAATGGCAAGCATTTAAAGATCGTGTGGATGAACTACAACAAATGTTCATCCCAGTTTGGCAAAAGAATAAACCAGGGAAGGTAGTGCACCCATGGCTGACATCGGAAATTAGGGATAGTATCAATTCCAAAGAAGAAACATACAAATTAGCCAGAAAAGGCAGCACACCTGAGGACTGGGAGAAATTCAGAGTCCAGCAGAGGAGGACAAAGGGATTAATTCGGAAAGGGACAAAAGATTATGAGAGAAAGCTGGCAGGGAACATAAAAACTGACTGTAAAATCTTTTATAGCCTTTTAAAGAAAACGATTGGTTGACAAATGTCAACCCTTACAGTCAGAAACAGGTGAATTGATCATGGGGAACAAGGACATGGCAGACCATTTGAATAACAACTTTGGTTCTGTCTTCACTAAGGAGGACATAAATAATCTTCTGGAAATAGTAGGGGACCGAGGGTCTAGTTAGATTGAGGAACTGAGGGAAATGCATGTTCGTAGAGAAGTGGTGTTAGGTAAATTGAAGGGATTAAAAGCAGATAACTCCTCAGGGCCAGATGGCCTGCATCCCAGAGTGCTTAAGGAAGTAGCCTAAGAAACAGTGGATGCATTAGCAATAATTTTTCAAAACTCTTTAGATTCTGGATTAATTCCTGAGGATTGGAGGGTGGCTAATGTAACCCCACTTCTTACAAAAGGAGGGAGAGAGAAACTGGGGAATTGTAGATTGGTTAGCCTGACATCAGTGGTGGGGACAATGCTAGACAGTTATCGAAGATGTGAAAGCAGCACATTTGGAAAGAGGTGAAATCATCGGAAAAAGTCAGCATGGATTTGTGAAAGGTAAATCATGTCTGACAAATCTTATAGAAGTTTTTGAGGATGTAACTAGTAGAGTGGATGGGGAGATCCAGTGGATCTGGTATATTTGGATTTTCAAAAGGCTTTTGACAAGGTCCCACACAGTAGATTAGTGTGCAAACTTAAAGCACACGGTATTGGGGGTATGGTACAGATGTGGATAGAGAATTGTTTGCCAGACAGGAAGCAAAGAGTGGGAATAAATGGGACCATTTCATAATGGCAAGCAGTGACTAGTGGGGTATTGCAAGGCTCATTGCTGGGACCCCAGCTGTTTACAATATTTATTAATGATTTAGACCAGGGAATTAAATGCAGTATCTCCAAGTTTGTGGAAGACATGAAGCTGGGAGGCAGTGTTAGCTATGAGGAGGATGCAAAGTGGATGCAGGCTGACTTGGATAGGTTAGATGAGTGGGCAGATTCATGGCAGATGCAAATTAATGTGGATAAATGTGAGGTTCTCCACCTTGGTGGCAAGAGCAGGAAAACATGGTGGCCAATTAGGAAAAGGGGAGGTACAACGAGACCTGGGTGTAATTGTACACCAGTCATTGAAAGTTGGTATGCAGGTACAGCAGGCGGTGAAAAAGGCAAATGGTATGTTGGCGGTCATAGCACGAGGATTCCAGTATAGGAGCAGGAATGTTCTACTGCAGTTGTACAAGGCCTTGGTGAGACCACACCTGGAGTATTGTGTTCAGTTTTGGTCCCCTACTCTGAGGACAGACACTCTTGCCGTTGAGGGAGTACAAAGAACGTTCATCAGATTGATTCCTGGGATGGCAGGACTTTCATATGAGGAAAGACTAGGCTTATACTCGCTGGAATTTAGAAGATTGAGGGGGATCTTATTGAAATGTATAAAATTCTAAAGGGATTGGACCGGCTAGATGCAGGAAGATTGTTCCCGATGTTGGAGAAGTCTGGAACGAGGGGGTCACAGTTTAAAGAGATAGGGGAAGCATTTTGGGACCGAGATGAAGAAAAAGTTCTTCACACAGAGAGTGGAGAATCTGTGGAATTCTCCGCCACAGGAAACAGTTGAGGCCAGTTCATTGGCTATATTTAAGAGGGAGTTAGATATGGCCCTTGTGGCTAAAGCGACCGGGAGTATGGAGAGAAAGTAGGTACAGGGTTCTGAGTTGGATGATTCGCCATGACCATGCTGAATAGCGGTGCAGGCTCAAAGGGCTGAATGACCTACCCCTGAACCTATTTTCTATGCTTCTTTCATCCGAACATCAACTCCCTAATCATTCTGCATCACTTATTAATTCTTTTTTTAATTGATTATGGCTTAATTGAAATTTGGAGGCATATGCATCCTAGTGATAGAGAATACTCTTTTTTTTCCCTCACATGTTCATAATAAATATTCGAGAATCGACTATTTTATAGTCAACCCTCGATTTATATTTAATGTTCAGAAATGTGAATATGATGCAATTGTTGTCTCTGATCATACTCCTTTAAACCTAATAATTGAACTGAAAGATGATGCTTCTACTGGACCACTTTGTTTTCCAGAACATTGTCAACGAAGTTCTGAATTTGTTGAGTTTATTGAAACTCAGAGTTTTTTTTATCTTTAATAATACAGGAAACGTCTCAAAGTTAGTAATTTCGGATACATTAAAAGACTATTTAGGTGATCAGATTATTTCATATATAGCTAAGCTGAAGAAACAGACAAGAATGGAATTAGATAAAATCTCTAAACAAAGAATTAGATAACATCAGTGCTACCTCTCCAAATGTTGCTTTGTTTAAAAGAAGAGTTAAATTACAATCACAGTATAATTTATTACTAACATATCCTATTGAAGGATATTTGCTTAAATTGTAAATTCAGTTTTATATTTTTGGGGATAAAAATACTGTGCACTTAGCTTCCCAATTAATGGCAGCTGTAGCTAAGACAAATTTTAAAGATTCGTAAAAATATTGGAGATATATCATGTAACGATAAAGACATCAATAATATTTTTCAGGATATTTATTCTTTTCTTTATAGATCTCAACTTTCTGCAGATTCCTCCAAAGTGAAGGCTTTTTTTTACATAAGATTAAATTTCCTCAAATTACTGTTGAAGATCAACAGATGCCTGATGCACCAGTTATTGAGCATTTAATTCAGAAAACTATGTTGTTAATGCAGTCAGGTCAAGCTCCTGGACTTGATGTGTATTTGGTAGGATTTTACATAAAAATTGAAAGGTTACTTTCTCGTTACCTGTTGGAAATATTTCATGAATCCTTTGAGAAGGGTAGTTTACCTTTTTATGAAGCTTCTATTTCTTTAATCCTTAAGAAAGATAAAAATCCTACTGAACGTTCATCATATAGACCTATTTCGTTATTAAATGTGGATTTGAAAACTCTCTCTAAGATAATGGCTAACCACTTGGAAAATATTTCAACTAAAATTATCTCGATGGAGCCAACAGGCTTTATTAAAGGTCGTTACTGTTTCTCCAGTGTTCGGAGATTGATGAACATTATATATTCATCACTATCTAAGGAACCCCAATGTGTTAACTCTTTCGATGCAGGACAGGCATTTGATAGAGTTGAGTGGTCATATTTGTTTAAAATTTTAGGAAAAAATTGGTTTTGGTAATAATTTCAACAGGTGGATTCAAATGATTTATGAGAATCCTATTGCCACAGTTATTACTAATAATTTCAGGTCCTTTTTTTTCCCACTTTCAGTGGCACAAGACAGGGTTTTCCATTAAGCCCTTCATTATTTAATCTTGTACTGGAGCCTTTGGCCATAAAACTCCGTGAAGCTAAAAATATTCATGGTATTTCTATGAATTGAACTATACATAAGATTTCTCTTTACACAGATGATCTTTTGGTAAAAGATTTTGGTAAATTTTCAGGATATAAACTTAACCAATAAAAAGGGGATTGTTTCCATGAAATGCCGCTGTGTTTAAATATAATGATATTCCATTTAGTATTGTTCATTCTTTTAAATCTTTAGGTATTATAATTACTAAATATATATCTTTATAAAGATAATGTAGTTCCTTTAATGGACTCCATGAAACAACTATTTTCTGGATGGAATCCACTTACTCTTGCTTTAATAGGTCGTATCCATGCCGTGAAAATGATGATTTTACTTAGATTTTTATATATTTTTCAAAATACTCCTATCTTTTTAAATAAAATAATTGATCAAACTGACTCACTTATTTTGTACTTTATTTAGAACAATAATTTAGAACAATGGTTTTTTATATTGAATTTTTTTATTTAAACCTTCAATAACTCATCCGATTTTTCTCCTGTGGAGAAATAAGGGGATCCGGTCTTGTGCAGATTTACTTTGTGATGGCCGATTGATGACTTTTGAAGAGTTTATTAGCAAACATTCTCTCTCATACACACTTACTGCAATATTTTCAGGTTTGACATTTTTTTACAACAATACTTATCTAAGTTTCTATATATGGCAGAATCTGATTTGTTGGATACAATTTTGAATTTGAATCCATTAGTAAGAGGTTCCATTGGTAGAATTTATAATTTATGTTTACTATAAAAAGATATCCTCTCACTAAAGATTAAACAAGATTGTGAGAGAGAACTTAATATGACCTTGGTTAATGAAGATTGGTTGCGAGTTCTGAAAATAAGTAATGCCAATCACGGTTTAATTAAGTTTAAAATTGTTCACCGTTATTATTTAACAAAGGTGAGATATTCAAGATATTTCCTGACATAGACAATTACTGTGATAGGTCTAAAACTAAAATAGCCACTTTGTCACATATATTCTGGTCATGTTCTTCATTAAAATCTTTTTGGAAATCTTTGTTTTCTACAAGTTCTAAAGCTCTGAAAATTAATTTACAACCTATTACATTGACTGTACTAATTGGAATAGTTCCACATCATATTCAGGGTATTGCATCTTCACATCAACATGTAATTGCATTTGTTACATTGTTTGCAAGAAGGGCTATTTTATTAAAGTGGAAAGATACCTCTGTCCCTACATTAATTCAATAGTTTTCTCAAGTAATATTATATCTCGGTTTTGGGAAAAAAAAATGGAAGTAGAACTTTTGATCCTTGATTCGACTTTGAGAGAAGATGGGGCTGTTTTGCCAAATTATTTAATTTGTAGTATTTTATATGGTTTCCTTCCAATTTTATTTTATGTAAGGATGAATTAGCAGTTAATGATTCTTTTTCTTTTTTTTTGTGAGAGAGAGAGAGAGAGAGAATATGAATATATGATGGTAAGATGTATCGTTGTGGGAGTTGATTCCTAATGTTTTTTTTTCCTTTTTTCCTTTTTTGGTAGTTATTGGGGTTTCTTTTTTTTTTTAGTTAGTTGGGGTTCTCATTTTTTCCTTCATATATTTTGATAATCTTTTTTTCTTCAGCTTTATTAATTGTATATATATGAACTTGTTGAAGTTTTGTATCATTTTATAGCTGTAGAAGATTATGCATCAATAAAAAGTTTCTGAAAATGAAGATTCATTATTTTTGTTAAAGGATTTATGATTTAATCATGATGGCCTGAAGTCGATCTGGTATTGAATTGAAAAGCGGCAAGACCTTTCCTGAAATGGAACAGCAGAACAAATAAATCAGAGAAATCTGTTACTTTCGCAGAAATACATGATATGAAACTTGAATTTGGTTCGCTTACAGATGACGGATGCTAACAGAAAGCTTGACAAATCTATCTCTACTGTTCAAGAATCTCTGAAGATTTTGGACTTTCAATTTCATTATTTTTGTTAAAGGATTTAAGATTTAATCATGATGGCAGGAAGTCGATCTGGTTTTGAATTGAGAAGCGGCAAGACCTTTCCTGAAACACCTTTCAGATGCTCAAACAGACTACCCATCGAATTGAGAGGGAACAATAACAGTTAACAAACTAGAATTGAAGATGTCATCTATGGAAAAGAAAGTTAATGAAGTCACATTGGAATTATCAAGAACAAAGAGAAAAAAATGATTGATTTAGACAGCAGAGCGCGCCGGAAGAATTTTCGGGTTTGCCTGAAAATACTGAAACTGGTGACCTCTTAATTTTCTTCTGAGATATGCTGCATTCACTTTTTAGTGAGATCCTTGAAGTGAACCCTTTACTCGACAGAGCACATAGAATTCCGAGATTTCGGCGTTTATCTGAATTACGTCCACGACCACTCATACTTTTCTTGCATTGTTATACAAGCAAAAAAGCTATACTCCGAGAGGCTAGAAAAAGAGGACAACTAATCTACAATTCAACTGAAATTGGTATAGTGGAAGATTTTGCTCCTGAGATTTTTGCCGGAAATACTGGGAAGTGATGCTTTTTTTTTCTTTCTCAATAATAGAAGTTTTTCTATGAATTGTTAAGAGTAGTTGTGGTTCCTTTTTTATATTAGCTCAGTGGTATACGCTACATGATTTTGACAGTGCATATTCCTTTCTTTGTACTTTTATTGAAATATACATTTGATAGATCTTCTCTGACTCTCAAGTGATCTCATCTGAAATGTTGTCCTTCACCCACTGATGGATTTTGTATATCTTTTTACAGTTTAAATCTGACCAGGAATTTTTCTGTGGGAATTAAAACACAACAAACCAGTTGTGCTGCCTCTGTCTGGATATTTAAGAAGTGGAGCAAGGGATCCAATCAACCATCCTTCCTGCCCAGGCTATGGGGAGAGATTCACAAGGTCATCTGACTGACTGGCACGCACATCATTTTACATAGAGGAGAGGCCATTAACCTGCTCAGACAATAGGAATTAATTCACTCGGTCATCTCATCTGAAGGTACATCAGCAAGTTCACACTGGGGCAAGCCCATTCACCTGTGCTGTGTGTGGGAAGGGATTCAGTCTGTCCTCCCACCTGTGGACACACCAGTCAGTTACACTGAACGGAGACTGGTCATCTGCTGAACTTGTGGAGAAAGATTTATTCGGTCATCTAACGTAATGTCTCACCAGCAAGTTCAAACTGGGGAGCGGCCGTTCACCTGCTCAGTTTGAGAGAAGGGATTCACTCACTGTTCCACCCTATGGAGACACCAGCCAGTTCACACTGGGGAGAAGCCGTTCACCTGCTCAGTCTGTGGGAAGGGATTTACTCAGTCATCCTCCCTATTACGCACCAGACAGTTCAAACTGGGGAGCGGCCGTTCACCTGCTCAGACTGTGGGAAGGAATTCAGTCAATCATCCAATCTACAGAGTCATCAGAGAGTTCACATTGGGGAGAAGCTGTTCACTTGCTCTGAATGTGAGGAGTCTTTCACATGGTCATCTCACCTACTGAAACACCAGCGATCTCACACTGGCTCGAGGCCGATCACCTGCTCAGACTTTGGGAAGAGTTTCTCTCAGTCATCTCCACCAAATGTGCATCACTAAGTTCACACTGGGGAGTGATTGTTCACCTGCTGTGAGTGTGAAAGGGATTCTCTCAGTAATTAACCTTATGGCACCATTAACCTTGTAGTTCACAATAGGAAGAAGTTTCAGTAAGCTGTATACTGGATATTTGTCCATCCCCTTTGCTGAATGCAACTTTGAGACTGACTGTCGGTGCTGAACTCCGCAATTATTGCTGCTGCTCACCACACCCAGTTCTGCACCCTGGTCACTGGGCATGGGAGGAGTTTCTTCTGCTGCACATTCACCTTTAATGGAACTGGAGATTAATATTCTGGCTCTGAGACAAATAAATCAGTTCTATTTTCAACTCTGTCTTCGGATTCTGTTGAATTTATAACACTGCTAATGTACAGTAGATGGTCAAGTCAGGCCAGCTGGACACTGCCAGTGATTCTGTTCCAGGTGAGTCCTTGTAAATCCTCCCCTGTTGTTCACCTCTCGCTCTGCCTGTGGTGATGGTTTCCAAGCAGTCACCACTCTGTGGGTGAAGAGGTTTCCTTTGAAGTTCATGCAGACTGAAGAAGAAGTCGCGCTGACTGCAGTTCTGTCTGAGATGTTCTTCGCCCCTCAAATCTCTGGGTTGAGGAAGAATGACATTGGTAGTTAACCTCCTTATTCATGGCTCATTTCCACATTATGGGTCATTTTTCCTGCTTCTGAAGGGTTGTTGAAAGCGCACTTTCCTCTAAAGACTGAAAGCGGAATGGGGAACCATCTGTCGGATGTTCAACGGAGCAGGGTCAGAAACCAGAGGCAATTCTGCACAGGGAAGAGTTTGGGGTTCGGCGATGATCAGGGTAAAAACGTATGATGAGGAGAAGGGAATCAGCAGCAGGCGTGGCAACGAATGACAGAGTAGTAACATTTGGAAGCTGATTGACAGAGAAAATAATTTGGTTGTCTGACTGATGACACAAACAGTACCTGTGGTGAGGTGCTCCAGTGGTCGAGGAACATGTGTGTGTTGGGAACGGTTTTATCTATTGGGGGAGTTGTTCCTGCTTGTTTATCCTGTAATGTTATATCTGGATGGTTATTATGGGTTGTCCTATCTGAAATAATGTATTGATTATCATGTAATTTGTAAGATTTTGACTCTAAAACTGGATCACGCTTGAATTTATGGTGGCTTTTTGAAGTGATGGAGGTCATTCATCAGTACATTAAAGCAATATTTTGGTGAATGATATTTGCCACTTGATTGTACTTTTGTAAGTAATCCGATTGAGTTAAACTGCTGCAGGATCCTGGTTTGTGTTGGATTGTGTCTGGTTACTCTTGGCATTTTGTGCACTTACTGCCTTGTTTGTTTGTATTTCAAGTATTTTTTTGATTTTTTTTTACATTTTAACCACCTTGTCCTGTAGTTCTGCAAGGAATGTCTCTCTTTCTGGGAACAGTTTTCCAACTCTCAGTCAGGTGCTCGATGCTTCCTTGTCACCATCCAGTCTGCTCAGATCGTTGGGATGTCTCCCATGGAGGGTCATACTCATTCCACTGGTTAATGTTTTCTTTGATAGTGATGATTCATTTTTCTGAGTTGGCCTCTCATGTACGTTTTCTGGTCTATCTTTCTTATAACGATTGCATATACACACATGGAGTGCTGAATCCAGTTCATGTTTGTTGTCAGTTCACGTTGTTAGAAGTTTCATCTGACGGTTGTGTGATTTGTTTCATGTGTATGATTTCTCTTCCTCCTTCTGTCCAAAGTCTAAGTGGGTTTGTGTGTAAATAGTCTTTTCTAAAGTTGCTATTTATCTTTTAACTTTGCTGATTGAAATGTGTCCAAGATATTTTTGTTAAAGAAAAATCAATGTCGGTATTGATGAAGGTGTTTATTGCATTTGTTGTATTTGATAAATATTGTGCTCTGTTTGATAGGGTTTTTTTTTAAGCCTTGAACTAAATTTTGTCAAAAGTTTTCCCAGATACATGGGAATCAAGAGTCCCGATAAAGGGTCTTGGCCAGAAATGTTGATTCCCATCCATAGATGCTGTCTGATATGCTGAGATCCTCCAGCACTTTGTGTGTAGTTCTCTAGCGTTTGCAGGTCCTCTTGTTTCCCAGATACTTATATATTTCTTGAAAGAATAAGCCAAGAACAAGCTATTTGTGTTGTGTGGCTCTGTTGGTAAAATATTAAATAAAATCATTGGAAGGAGTTGGCATGGGGTTGGAAGGTGTAGAATCTCCTTGGGTTGAATTAACGAGCAGCAAGTGTAAATAAACTCCCTGATGGGAATTCTACAGAGACCTCCAAACAACAGTAAGTATGTGGTCCAAACATTACATTGGGAGATAGAAAATGCGTGCCAAAAGGGCAATGTTACAATGGTCATGGAGGATTGTCATGCAGGTGATTAGGAAAATTAGGATGGTGTTCAAGATGTTTTTTTAGAGCAGCTCGTGATTGAACCCACTTGGGGATCAGCTGTTCTGGATTGTGTGTTGTAATGAACCTAAATTAATTCGGTCACTTAAGTTCAAGGAACTCTTAAAGACAAGTGATCTTAATATGATCATATTCATCCTGACATTAGAGAAGGAGAAACTAAAGTCAGATGTGGAATAAAGAGAATTAGAGATGCACGAGAGAAAAACTGGTCAAAATTGATTTGAAAAGAACACTTGCAGGGTAAAAACGGAACAGCAAAGGCTGGAATTTCTGGAAGAAATTGGGAAGGCACAGGATGTATACATCCGAAGGAGGAAGTGGAATTCTGAAGGTAAGGTGACCAAACTCTGGCTGATAAGAGTAATCAAACACAACATGAAAACCAAAGAGAGGGCATAGAGCAAAAATTACTCGGTAGTTAGATGATTGAGAAGCATTTAAAAACCAACAGAATGCAACCAAAATAATTAAGAAGGAAATGATGGAATACATAGGTGAGCTAGCTAGTAATATTCAAGAGGATGCCATATTTTTCTTCAGGTACATATAGTGTTAAAGAGAGGCGGAAGTGGATATCAGACCTCTGAAAAATGATGCTGGAGAGGTAGTAATGTGGTGGGGGTGCATGGGAATGGCAGATGAACTGAATAATTATTGTACATCACTCTTATCACTCTGCCAGGAATACCGAAGTCCCAGATGTCAGTGGTCAGAATGTGTAAAGTAACGTTACTCAGGGGAAGGTTTTTGGGAAACACAAAGGTCTGAAGTTAAATAGTTCATCTGGAACGGATAGCGTACACTCCAGAGATCTGAACGAGGTGGCTGAGGAGATGTGGAGGTATTATCAATGAACTTTTGAGAATCGTTAAGGAAATTATATCCTGAGAAGATTCTTCCTTCATTACTCCCATTCTCCCAGTTTCACCTGTCATCTACCGCTTCTTTCTTCCCTCTCAGCCCCACACTTCTTCCACTGACGGCTCATCTTTTTTTTCCCAGTCCTGATGAAGGGTCTCGGCCCGAAACGTCGACTGTTTACTATTTCCCATATATGCTGCCTTGCCACCTAGGTTCATCCAGCATTTTGTGTTTGTGTTGCTTGGATTTCCAGCATCCACAGATTTTCTCCTGTTTTTGATAAAATAAAGGCGGGATCACGTAATATAGCAGGAAAACAGTCGGAAGTGAGAGGATTGGAAATTACATAACCAACAGGAGACGACGAAAAAAAGACACACAGGAGAGACAAGATGAAAAATTAAAGTAAGTGAGCCAATAATATCAGTTATCAAGAGCTGTTCATACATATAAATAGTAAAAGGGGGCGAGTTGATATTGTACCGCTGGAAGATGATGCTGCCGATCGAACAAAGAGATAGCAGCTGAACGTAACAAGTATTTTGTGTCATTCTTCACTGTATAAGACAATAAGACATAGGAGCAGAATTAGGCCATTCAGCCCATCAAGTCTGTTCTGCCGTTCTGTCATGGATGATCCCGGTTCTCACTCAACCCTATGCACCTGCCTCCTCAGCATATCCTGTAATGCCCTGACTGATCAGCAAGCTTCTGGATTCTGCCTTAAATGTACCCACAGACGTGTCCCTCACCGTCGTCAGAGAATTCCACAGATTCACTGCTCTCTGACTGAATAAGATTCTTTTTAACGAAACTGAAAGGTCGCTCCTCAGTGTTGAGGCTGTGTCCTCTGTTATCGCAACCCCCACCATACGAAAAGTCCAGTCCTCATCCACCTTTTCTAGACTTTTCCCTCATTCGGTGAGTTTCAGTGCGATTTGCCACCCCACTACCCGCATTCATTAAACTTAGGTCAGTGCAGGAGTACAGGCCCAAGGATGGCAAACGCTCCTCATATCTTAACCCCTTCATTCCCGGAATCATCATCTTGAACATCCTCTGGATTCTCTCCAACGACAGCACACGTTTTCAGAGATATGGGTCTCAAATGCTCTGTGCGGCCTACAAGGGTCTTAAAAATACTAGCATTATCTCCTTGCTTATATAGACAATAGGCAATCGGTGCAGAAGTAGACCATTCGGCCCTTCGAGTTCTCCACCGCCATTTTGAGATCATGGCTGATCATCTACTATCAATACCCTGTTCCTGCTTTGTCCCCATATCCCTTGATTCCCCTATCCATAAGATACCTATCTAGCTCCTTCTTGAAAGCATCCAGAGAATTGGCCTCCACTATCTTCCGAGGCAGTGCATTCCAGACCCCCACAACTCTCTGGGAGAAGAAGTTTTTCCTTAACTCTGTCCTAAATGGCCTACCCCTAATTCTCAAACCATGCCCTCTGGTACTGGACTCTCCCAGCATCTGAAACATATTTCCTGCCTCTATCTTGTCCAATCCCTTAATAATCAGATATGTTTCAATCAGATCCCCTCTCAATCTCCTTAATTCCAGCGTGTACAAGCCATCTTCCACTTTACTCTAAATAATTGCCAAGTTTGCATTTGCCTTCTTTACACAGGCTCGTCCCGTAAATTAACCTTCTGTGAGTTTTGCCCGATGATTCATATTTCCTTCTGTACTTATGTTGTTTGAACCTTCTTCCCCATCAGATAATAGTTCAGTATTGTTCCTTTTGCTAAAAAGCACTATCGTACATTTCCCAATATTGTATTCCATCTGCCACATTTTTGCTCATTCTTCAAATTTGCCTCTGTCTTCCTGCAATCACATTGCTTCCTCAGCCCTACCAACGCCTCCACCTATCTTTCACAAATCTGTCCCGTAGCCCGAGTTTCGGACGGGGTCCACGTCCGGATTACCTCGGTTGTGTCGATCATAATTTTTCAACAGTGCAAACCAGGATCTAATTCTGACCCTTAATCTCACCTAGTCCCACCTACCCGCACTCAGCCCATAACCCTCCTTTATAAAGTTCTTTATAAATTGTCCACATTATCTTCTTGCTTTTATATTCTGGTTCTCTGGAAATCCACGCTGACATTGCACGCCTTCTTCACCCAGACTCAACCTGTAAATTCCCCTTTATGGACTGTCACACAGGACCTCCCGGGTCTCTTTCCCCCTGAGATTTGTGTTTGCATTTTCCCTCCGTTTAGAAAATAATCAATGATTTCGTTTCCCCTACCAATATGCATGACCAGAGACGGTGCTACCTTCCACCTGCCATTTCCTTACCCATTCTCCTAATCTATGTCGGTGCTTCTGCAGCCTCTCTACTTACACAAAGCTCCCTGCCTATCCACCTCTCTTCATATCGTCTGCAAACATTGTAAATAAAAGCGATAAATTCCATCATTGAAATCATTGGCACAAAACGTAAGAAGAATCGGTTCCAACATGGAGCCCTGTGGAACCCCACTCTTCACCGGCAATCATCGTTTCGATTATTTGACAGTTTACCCAGGTTCATGGAAACTTCGTCGGCTGTGTACGTTCACGTGCTCATTTAGTTCAGACAATAAAGGCACTTACCAATAAATACAAACTCCTTCTGTACCTAACTGATCATTATTGCTGATGGGAAATCCTCGTAACACATTGTCTCAATTGTGACAGCTACATCTGCATCATCCGAAAGTCAGCACACAGTAGCATTAAACAATTAGGCTTACACAGCAATACTGATGTCAGTCTCCAGAACGCCATGATAGTTCACACGACCAGAGTGGCTGGAAAGTTCACACGAATTGAGAAGTAGGTGTGTGCGGTTTGCTCGTGCCTCAGGATTTAGCGGCTGGAGCTGAGAGCAAGAGGGAAAAAAAAAGTGCGGCTGCAATAATGCCATTGATAATAATTTACCTGTTTACAAACGGTATAAAATTGTAGCATCATGCATCCCATAGCTATTCGACACTCACTTAGGTAATCACAATATAATTACAGAAGAGCAGAAAGTATGCCGTGAGGGTGTGAAAATATGTAAAGATAACTGTTAATAGATTCTGTAATTCTGAATCAAGCCCGAATGAATATCTGAAAGCTTTCATGTTGTTATGTTGACTACCAAAAGTTATTTAGTTCTGCCCCACCCTAGAGAAACATGTCATTTGGACTGGATAACCGCAGAACATTAAACATAATGAAAGGTGCAATAGAGCGAGTAGAGCAGCAAGTTCCGATACTCCCCATGGATGGATATGAAACATATAAACACCTGGGATATCAAAATGCAAGCAAATTAGATCATGGCGTAATAAATGGAAATAAACCACTTCAGGTCTTAAGAAAATGCACCAGAAAGAGCTCAATAGTGAAAATATTACAAAGGCAACACACAGGTTTGCTGCTAATACATTATATTTGTTTGTCAAAACCTATCTGGAAAACTGATAAGGAAAAATAATAACTGAAATGAAAATTTTAGAAAACACTACATGCACTTGAAAGCAGGTACCTCGGACAGAGGCGGAAGAGAAATAACAGACGCAATAAGTTTACACACTACCCAGACGAAACTTAGAAAGATAACTTTTCATCAAGGAAGACAGGCTTTAGTAATCAACGCGAACATGTGGAATTCTGATATGGAGGCAACACCATTAAACTTAAATGAAAGTACAATATAGAAAAAATAATAACATTGTCACTTCAGAACAGAAAGTTATCCGATGGAAGAACATGACCCTCTGTGGAGAACATCCCGACGATCTGAACAGAGCCGATGTCGACAAGGAAACGGCGAAGGATTAGCTCAGATTTGGAGTCCTTTTCCCAGGAACGGTGTAACACAAGGTGGTGAACTCTGAATCAATATAAAATACAGAAGAACAACAAATTCAAGCCGACAATGTCACGAGAAAGCAGAAACAATCGATCGCAGCACAGGATCCTGCAGCAGATTAACTCAGTTTCATTACTGATACAGGTGAAATCAGGTGGCCAGCGTCATTCACCAAATTCTTGCTTTAAAATGCTAACCCATAAAAGGCAGTAACGTTACTATAGATAGAACCTGATCCAGTTTTCAGCGTCGGAGTCCTACAATTACATTAAGGCCGGTTCATTATTACAAATAGGGCCAATACATGGCGCCCGTCCGTCAATCACCCCTCGTACCTCATCCTCAGCACGAACGACCCGGGTCCCACCCACGGCAAATTACTTTAAACCCGCCCGAACAGCTCTAGCATACATTGTCTAGTATACATTGTCCCAATAGGAATATTCACAACTGGTCTCATCCCAAACACACCATACAGTATTTTGAAACAGTTAGGCCTTCACAACAATATTTATGTAAGTCTCCAGAAAGCCACAATAATAAACAACTCTAGAATGCTCCTAAAACTCCCCGCAATTAAGAAAATAAGTGCCCTCGGCTGTGGACATGCCGCAAGTTTGACCAGCTTGAGCTGAGAAAAAAAAAACTTAAATAGTAATCAGAATGAAAAGCTTCATTATGCGTGTTGTAGACGGGGTTGGTAATGCTGATTAACTCCCACTACACAAAACATCTCTCAATGGCGTGTTTCTCACACAACCTCTGGGCTGTCTACCCCGTCTGAACAAGCCCAGCTCCTGACCTTCACATGAGGTTTAACTGCTGAGCCCGGCGGAACCATTTCTATTGACAGGATGAGGAGCAAAGGCTGCTCACCATGGCTTCGGACGGATGGGGCTTGTCAGCCGGGGTTGGCACTCATCATGTGATGGAGAATTCTGTTCTCCACCCTACAACAAAACCCAGTCCTGGGGAAAGCTTCGGTAGCAAACTACGAGGAAATGTTGTGAACAACAACTACGTGGCAACAACGTGCTCTGTGTATACTGTTGCAATAGCTTGACACATTGGCTTGTGTACCAGGGAGACAACCCGGTCGCACCGTCCATGGTCAACACTGGCCAACGGAGGGAGTGAATAATAATGCAAAACAGTAAATAAATAAATAAACAAACAGATAGATAGATAGATAGATAGATAGATAGATAGATAGATAGATAGATAGATAGATAGATAGATAGATAGATAGATAGATAGATAGATAGATAGATAGATAGATAGATAGATAGATAGATAGATAGATAGATAGATAGGTAGATAGGTAAATAGAGGTCGATAGGACAGAAAAATAGATAACTTGATCAATGAATACATCACATCAATATTAGGAGAACATGACTTTCGGAGCCATTCAAACTGTGTCCATGGTTGGGGAATCTGTTCAGTTTTGCGGTGAGTGAAGTAATCCGCGTTGTTTCAGGTGCCTGAAGGTAGGAGTGAAGAACTGTTCCTAAACCTGGTCTTGCGTCTCTTTCCGAGGGCAGCCGGGGTAAAAGAAAATCATCTGGAAGGTGGACGCTCTTGTTTGTGCCTTCTGCTTCCTTGTGACGTCACACGTTGTAGCTGTGTCGCTAGTTTCCTGTGTTTTCACCTGTCGGGTGTGTGGGGCTTTTCCTGTGATGGGATGGGATGCATCCACTACCTTGTGCAGGTGTTTCCGTTCTGCGGTATTGGTGTTCCCACACCGGGCCGCCATGCACCCGGTTCAATACTGCACTCCGTGCTGAGATTTATAGAGCACTCCAAACCCAGATTAGCAAACCAGAATCAGAATCAGGTTTATTAATGCCTTTGTCAATGTCGGGCCTGAGAGGTTGTGCCGGAGTGTCCCGTCTTTTGTCACTGTGAATGCGGTAGTAAATTGGATGCAACGCTGGCTTACTGCAAGTGTTCCCTTCCTTGTATCCACGGACCCCTCGGTTAACCGTAGGGCTCCATGCAATAAAAATATTGGAACCCCTGTCCTAGAGGCAGAATCCTGAGGGTGGTAGTAGGTAGTGGCCTCTCTAACTGGAGGCCTGTAGTTACTGGTGTATAGCAGGGGTTGCACTGGGTCCATTGTTGTGTGTTATATAGATCAACGATCTGACCGACAGTCTGATAGGCTGAATCTGCAGAGTTGCGTGTGATCCCGATATTGGATGAGTGGTAGACAGCGAGAGTGGCTGATGGTCTTGAATACAGGTCAGTGTGTGGTGTATCACTTTGGGAGGACAAACCGTGGTAGGATTTATTCTGTAAAAGGGAGCGCGTTGAGTACTGCGGTATTACAGAGGGACCTGGGAAGATTGATCCATAATCCGTTGCAACTGGCGTCGCAGGCAGATAGGATTGTGAAGAGAACTATAGGCACATCGGCCTTCAGACATCGAAGCAACGAGTACAGGGGTTGCGATGCTATGCTGAAGTTGTATAGTTGGTGATGCCTAATGTCGAGTATTGTATGTTTTCTGGTCACCAACCTGCATGAACAATATCAATATCTTGACTGAGTACATAGAAAAATTAGAAGGATGATTCGGGGACATAAGGAGGGGAGTTGGAGGGAAGGATTGAGTAGGTTAGGAATAGGTTCGCATTCCCCCAAGCTTTGGAGTGAGAGGGAAGGTTTTTAAGAGATGTTCCAGTTGATGAAGGGTATAGGTAGCGTAAATACAATCAGGCATTTTCCACTGAGGTTTGACTAGAGTGGTGAGCTGCGGGTGAACGGTGAAATATATCTGGGCAATATGCGGCGGAACATCTTCTTGAGGCAGCGAGAGTGTGGAACGGGCTTCCAACGGAAATGGCAGAAGCAGGACCGATTTCAACATTGAAGAGGAAATTGGATCCGACACGAATGGGAGGGTTATGGACGGCATGGTCCAGGTGCAGTGTCCACGGGACTAGGGAGAGGATCAGTTCGGCGCTGGAGGATGAGCAGAAGAGCCTGTTTCAGTGCCGGACTGCTCGATGACTCTGTGACCAGATGCCACTGCGGGATGTTCCCCAGCGGGGTAAGGGTACTCCCGTCAGGCCGAGTGTGGCGAGGCATCAATATGGGACCACTGACCATTCCTCTCATAGTCTGCTGTAGGCTGAAATAATTATCGCACATTTGTGCAATTCTCGTCGGTCTTAAGCAATGATTTGGCAAAACAACATATTATATTCCAAAAAGCAACATGGATTTAACCTCTGAATTTGGCGGCTCTTGATTTGGCCTTGGGTAAGCTCAGAAACCCCGGTGACTGAGTCTCTGAGCGACCGGCACGATGGTGAAAGACCTCCACGCAATAAAAAAATAAAAACAATAAAAATAATAGGAACCCCTGTCTTGGACGCAGAATCCAAAGAGTGGTGGTAGACGGTGGCTTCTCTAACTGGTCCTGTAGTTACTGCTGTAACGCAGGGGTTGCACTGGGTCCATTGTTGTGTGTTATATAGATCAACGATCTGACCGACAGTCTGATAGGCTGAATCTGCAGAGTTGAAAATGATATTTGAAAATTGGATGAGCAGTAAACAACAAGATTAGCTAATGGTCTTGAATACAGGTAAATGCGTGGTGTATCAGTTTGGGGGGGGGGGTGGAGAGACAAACGGTGGTAGGACTTTCGCAGTAAAATGTAGGGCATTGAGCAGTGTGGTATAACAGAGAGACCTGGGAAGACCGATTCATAATTCCCTGAAATTCGCTTCACAGGCAGATCGGGTCGTAAAGAGTACTACTGACACATTTGATTTCAAACATCAACGTAATGTGTACAGGAGTTGTGATGCTACGTTGAAGTTGTATAAGGCGTTGGCAATGTCCTATATCGAGTATTGAATGTGTGTTCTAGACACGTACTTGCATGGACGACTTCAATGTACATAGAGAAGTTAGAAGGATGATGCCGGGACTGGAGGGCGAGAGTTAGAGCTAAAGATTAAGTAGGTTAGGAATAGGTTCGGGTTCCCTCAAGCGTTGAAGGAAGAGGGAACGTTTTGTAAGAGAAGTTCCAGTTTATGAAGTGTATGGATAGCGTAAATATAAGCAGGCGTATTTCACTGAAGTTTGACGAGAGTAGTGAGCAATCGTTGTAAGGTGAAGTACATCAGGGCAATATGCGGCGGGACATCTTCTTGAGGCAGCGAGAGTGTGGAACGGGCTTCCAACGGAAATGGCGGATGCAGGACCGATTGCAACATTGAAGAGGAAATTGACTCCTACATGAATGGACGGCATGGTCCAGGTGCAATGTCCACGGGACTAGGGAGAGTATCAGTTCCGCACTGGCGGATGAGCATAGGAGCCTGTTTCAGTGCCGGACTTCTCCATGATTCTGTGCTTTGTGACTCTGTTTCCGAATACAACTGCGGGATGTTTTCCAGAGGGTTAAGGGTACTTCCATCAGTCTGGGTGTGGCGTGGTATCTGTGTGGGACACTAACCATTTCTCTCATAGTCTGCTGTAGGCAGAAATAATTACCTAATTTTTTTCTGCAATTCTTGTCAGTGAATTAAGCAATGAATGAGCAAAATAACATTTTATTCCACATAGCTACTTAGAATTAACTTTTGAATTCCGCGGCTCCTGTCTTGGCTTTGAACAAGCTGAGAAACTCCTGTAAAAGAATCTATGAGGAGCCTGCACGATGCTGGAGGAACAAGTCATGTAGGCAGCGTCAGTGGAGGAAAATGGACAGATGACCTTTTGGGTGGAGGCACCTTATCTTCGCTTTCATAGAATCCATAGTATGCCTGTCCTCGAGGAGGAGAGCGCTGCACACAATTAACCATTTCATTCTCATGCACACACAAAGAGGTTCGACCGTTAGTGCCAGAATGCTCCCTGACATACCATTAATCCCCTTTCCCCGGCACCCAGATATAGAAACAGCTGTAATTCCAAGCCACTGTACGGCCAAAATCTCAGTTATTGATGCTGGTTTCAGAATGTTGCTTTCTTTCGAAAGCGTCTCCCTGGATGTTCCTAATGTCCACTGGCTGAATTGACGCAGAATTTTATTCTCATGCACATAGAAAGGGGTTCGACAATTAGTGCCAGGATCCTCCCTGATTTACCATCAATCCGCTTTCCCCGGCACTCAGATATTTGCGCGGCTCTAATCTGAAGCCAGTGCACGCCCGGAAGCTCAGTTACTGATGCTGGTTCATAATGCTGCGTTATTTCCAATGCGTCTCTCCTTGGACCGTCATTCTGTTCCTGATGTGCTGTGGCTGAAGTGACGCAACTGGCCTGTTATGTTTCATGAAATGTCAAAGAACCCCTGTCCCCTGGTTCTCCATATTTCTCTGTCTAAACACGAGAACAGCGTGTTTCAGGAACAGCTCTCTTTCTATATCCTGATACCTCGCTGTGCACGCGTATTGATGTTCCACTGCGCTGTTCACCTCTGTTTAGCACCTTAATATGTACTTTTTCTGAAATCTAACTTCGAAAATCATCTGGTGCCTCTGTAATATCGTTACTGCTACATTTGCATTAAGACCGGTGTTGACACAATATTTTCTGTTTTTCACTGTCTGGTACAGCAGCGGACAATGTCTGTAATGCTGGGGTCATTGGTTTGCATTTCGCGCCGCATATCTGCCAACATCTGTGTTTGCGACTGACTCCGGTAACAGTGCAAACAGTGAGGGTTTGCGCCAGAAATCATTCATGTTAATGTCCAGTAAAAAATAAATCACCGCAAGCAAAGTGACAGTGAATCACATGAAAGGTGCGTCATCACGGGGAAGTAACAAGACAGAGACTCCACTCGCAATGTGAGTGTGGAATCAGCGCTGATGAGGTGGACTCACCCACAGGATTACAGATGGTCAGATAATGACCTGTCATTACACGGAGTAGTTTGACAACATCACATTTGGTGTTGCGATCCCAGCATCGGCCGTCTCTTGAAGCTTCATGACAGGTGTTGCGTTCAGTTCAATGAAATAAGGCGTGTTATTTCCCCACTGGCATTACGGTTCGTTAGAGCAGAGATATTTTTGCTAATTAGCGGTAATTAGCACCAGTCACTGTGCAAGTTGTTTCCATTTTTGGTGACCGATTTTTCTATAAAAGTACCTCATTCTGTGCTTCAGCTACATTGAAGACGGAAACATCCAGACGCGGTGGACTCTCAACAACGTGTGATCCGTGAAGAGTTTTACTCAGTAGGCGCAAAGGAAATTTGCTCTCTGGCTTTTGTTATAACTGTTTGAGTTTATTTACTGGCTATTTACAACATTTATGAAATTTAGAAATTGACAACATTCCAAACAGAGCAGCCTTGGATCAACAATGTTTCCAGACAGGGAGATTTGTTACACAGTCACTGTAATTGTCGGTATCCCGGGTAAGTACCTTTCGATTACTTATACGGAAGCAGAGACCTCACGCCGCGCTCAGCTACTGATGAGTGAGTGACTGTGTGTGCCTGTCTGTGAGCTGCTGATTGTGCATCGGTGAACAGTGGCAGGCATGCAATGATGTTTGTCCGACGGAGCAAATTATAGGAGGTTAGCCTGACGTGCTGGGGAATTAGCTCAAATGGTAGAGCGCTCGCTTAGCATGCGAGAGGTAGCGAGATCGATGCTCGCATTCTCCATCGGCATTTTGTATTCAGAGGATTCGTCGCATCAAATCTCTGAACTTGGAATGCACAAAAGATGCGGTTGTGCGGAAAGTGTCTCAGTCAAAGGGCCGGGAGAAAATGTCGTAGGTTTGCTGCGTTGAAAGCAGATTGGAGGGAAAGCCGGCTGGCAGCTGGTGTTTCAGTAATGCATGAGCTGCAGGCGACGATTCCGGCATAAATCAGGTGAGTGGTTAGAAGGACATTGCCCTGGTTACTGGGTGAAAAGAGAAAGCTGAGTAACCTTTGATTTGAACGGGCGAGGACGATCAAAGAGCTGTGGTGGAATCGTAGTGTCCCTAGAATTGTCAGAAGCGCGGTGATCGGCGTCATCCCGTGGCCTGTGGCCCCCAGTGCTGGAAGGACGAGATAGTTGCCATAGGCAGGCTTTTGCCATCGGTCGACAGATGCCAGGCTGAAATCTGCATAATGATTGTCGGTAGGAGCCAACGTGGAAAAACTTGGTGTCGCTTTCCCTTCGATAGCTCAGTTGGTAGAGCGGAGGACTGTAGAGGAAATGGAGTCATCCTTAGGTCGCTGGTTCGATTCCGGCCCGAAGGATCAGGACGTCTTTTACTGCGCCCATCATCAATTCCATACCACAGCCTCGCCATGATTGAAACTCCCCCGCGAACGTGGCATTTGTGGACAAGGAGCTGGAATTTCTTTTACACCATGTTAACATCATTTTAAAATTATGCTAAAATGTTTCGACATCTTTGGTAATATAATAATGAAATAAACTGAATTTAACTGTATTAATGAATACAAACCATAAATGTGCTAAGCACTAATCGTACAACAGTTATATTGAAAAATTTTAGCTTCAACGTATGTGCATTGTCATTGTTTGAAGTTACAACACTGTCAAAGATGGTCACATTAAAGACAGAATAGAAGTCTTACTTTTAAGAAACCACCAACGTCGTCCCGTCTGGACATTTCACTGTTGCATCCTCCCTGTCAATTGTGACTGCCTGACAGTGTCTTCGTGTGTTGTGTGTTATGTTTGGTCATCGTTTGACTTGCATATTACAGATTTAAAAAACATTACAAGTGCCGAGTACTCTTAAGACCGGGTAACGATGTTCTGCTCAGAGCAATGGTTTGTCCCCGAAGCAGTAAAATAAAACAGAGGGAAGGTTGCTGCGGTGCAAGATCTTGGTTTCAGAATCTGACCTTGCAATCGAATAGTAACTCAGACTTTCGGAAAGAAGCGTAGATGCGCACTTCAATTACACTACCCCTCTCCTTGGAGATACCGCGCTTGGAGTTCTGTGAACAGTCTTGGTCGCCCTGTGATAGGACAGCCAGAAGTCCGCTGAAAAGAGTGCAGTCGGTATTTACAAAGATTTGCAGGGACTCGCGGGATTGAGTTACAGGGAGAGGTTCGGCCGAGTGGCATTTTATTGCAAAAGGCAGAAATGTAGTTGGATTCCGAGCGACGTTTCCTCACATAGAAGTTGCTGTGTGCATTGAACAGCCTGACAAAGGAAATGGGCCTTACAGAGTCGTTACTAATATTTGAAGTACACATGAATAGTTTGACGAATCTGATCCAATCACGGAAAACGGTATCAGATGACCACGTCGGTCAGTATGGAGATATTGGGCCGAAGGACCCGTTTCTGTGCTCCATCATTCTTGGACTACTCCTCGCTGCTGCATCGGTGAACGTGAAGAGATTAATGTGAGCATGCGCTACTGCCAAACGCTTTGTGCTGCGGTCACGTGTTGAAACAAGCAAAGCATTTTTTTTACTTCCACTGATAACGTCCAGCAGAGATGAACGATGGATTTTACCTCAATCAAACAAATGACTGCTGTATTTCTACAAAAAAAAAAAAATGCTTTTGATTTCCTTTAATCTTATTTTTGGTCTTTTTTGATTCACTGCAGTTAACCTTGTGGCCATCATCATTCTCAGCCAAGGAAACTGCGGTCTCTCCAAATGTGTCACGCGGTACCTGGTGGCGATGGCTGCGGCGGATCTAATGGTGGTGATTATCGAAGTCCTGTTCTACCAGATGGGTCGAGCATACAGATTTACTTACGGAGTCCTGGGCAACGCTCCGTTCTGCCTTGTTCACTACGTCATTTGTCACGTGACCGTTGACTGTTCCATGTGGTTTACTGTCGCTTTCACTTTCGATCGCTTTGTGGCCATTTGCTCCGCTAATTTTAAAACGAAATACTGCATCCCAAAAATTGCGGGTTTGGTGATTGGCGCAATATCGATCGGTTTCTGTTTAAAAAACATACCATTTTATTTCGTATACATGGAATGGGCATCGTTGTTGGTGACTGGTCACTGGGTCTGTTTCGATAGGTCCGTACTTCTTTTCTCGGGATCGTTTGAGGGGTTTTATTGGGTGGACCGTCTGTTGAATCCGCTACTTCCTTTCTTCCTCATTTTGACCCTCAATACTCTGACCGTCAGACAGATACTGGCGGCGAGCAGAGTCCGCAGGGGGCTGAAGGGACGGGGAAATTGCGGGAAACAGCGAGATCCGGAGATGGAGATTCGGAGACAATCCATCATTCTGCTCTTCAGCCTGTCGGCGAGTTTCCTTCTCTGTTGGGCGACAACCACTCTGGTCTTCATTTTCATGCGATGCCTCTACACAGACCTAGAAATGTCTATCCGGCTTTTTCAGGCACAGGTTTGGGGTTCAGTGATTCAGAATTTCAGCAGCTGCACAAATACTTTTATCTACGGAGTAACCCAGACAAAATTTAGAGAACAACTGAAAGGTCTTCTGCTCTCGCCGGCTACTTTAGTTTTGAAATATTTTAGGTCTGTACCGCTCAGATGATAGGATCAAATAATTTACAAATTTTGAAATAAAAAACCTGCAGTGAAAGCATATTAGTGAATTGAACTGCCTGAAAGTGTTGCTGTTCCCAGCAGTTATGCCTTTATTTCAGAGGGAAAAAAATCCAAGTATAGATTGGATTGCTTGGTAATTTCCGTCCTGTAAAATGTATTTTACCTTGTACGTTATATCACCCTGATGCCCGGTATTGAAAACACGCAGATCCACTGTCGAAGTGTCCATTTTCTAAACCTTCCTAGTGACCTGGCCGTGTCTGCCAATCCCGACGTCCATTCTCTTTCCTTCTCGTTCGGCGTTTTCCCTTTATTTAAAGTTCTGGTTTATCTTCTATACAAGTATGTTGCTGGGAGAATAATTGCCCTTTCTCTGTCTGGCTGAAGCTTTCCAGTTTCAGCAAACATCGAATCCTACAGTACAGATGCAATGTAGTTCTTCATCGGCCCAACTTGTCTCTAATCTGACAACATATCGGGACACATTTCCTATTGGCCTGAGAGTATTTTCAAACTGTAAATATAAGTTAACCTTGCTAAAGCAGGTTTGCAGCACGGCCGTTTACAGTAATGATGAGGAAAACATGAGGAAAACAAGAAACAAGTTAAAAGAATTTTCGCTTTATAATTTCAATAATGTTAAAATGTATAACTTCACAATTCACAAGAGTGGGCTCCATCATCTCCACCCCTCTGACTCTCAACACATGAGCCCCTTAGGGCTGTGTACTAAGCCCCCTCCTTTACTCCCCGTATACCCATGATTGTTTCACTACCCACTGATCTAATCTGCTAATTAAATTTGCTGACGACGCTAAATGGATTGGACTTAAACAATAACGAGGTGGCCTCCAGGGAAGAAGTCATCTCCCTGACAGTGTGGTTGCAAGGAAACTAGCTCACCCTCAATGTTGCAAAAGCAAAGAAGCTGGTTGAGGATTACAGGAGAAATGGAGGCGGGATAATCCCTGTTGACATTATTGGATCTGGGGTCGAGAGGGTTAACAGCTTTAAGTTCCTCGGCATCCACATCACCGGGGAACTCACGTGGTCTGTGCACACCAGGTGTGTTGTGAAAAAGGCACAACGGCGCTTTTTTTTAGCTCAGACGGTTGAGGAAATTTGGTATGGGCCCCTAAATCCTAAGAAATTTCGAAAGGGGCAAAATTGAGAGCATCTTGACTGGCTGCATCACTACCTGGCATGCGAACTGTACCTCCCTTACTCGCAGGATTCTGCAGAGTGTGGTGCGGACAGCCCGGCACATCTGTAGTTGTGAACTTGGCGTGACTCAGGACATTTACAAACACAGGTGAAAAAACGCGTCCAAAGGATCATTGGGGAACAGAGGCACCCCAACCACAAACTGTTCCGGCTGCTACCATTCGGCAGCATCAAAGCCCAGACCAACAGGCTCCGGGGCAGCTTCTTCCACCAGGCCATCAGACTGATTATCTCACGGTGAGTTTAGCAGTATGAAGGGAGATCTCGTGGCAAACTACCGAACATTGAAACCTCTCAATACAGAGGATTTGAAAGGACGTTTCCTACAGTGGGATAGTCTAGGACCAGATATCAACGCCTCAGAATCGAAGGACATCCAATTAGAACACAGATGGAGAAAATTTCTTCAGCCAGAACGCAGTGAATCTGTGGAATTCTTTGGCTGTGCAGCCCAGGATATTAGTTATACTTCAGGCGCAGTTTGCACGATTAAAGACGACGAGGAGAATCCAGGAAAACAGTCTTGAAATGAATAATAAACGAGTCATAATGGAATGGCGGAGCGGTCCAGATTGGTAGAATGGCCAATGTCTGTATCGCGAATGTTTTCGTGTTATTTTGCTCATCGTTGAGGAGACTGTAATAATGGATTCGAAAGTAGGAAATACGGGGCATTGCCAGCTAAGTGCGGAATGTAAATGGAAAAGCCCACATGAGGGTGCAGAAGTGGGGTCAGTAACAGAGTCTGTTGGGATTTCAACTTCTCGCAAAGGCACTGCGTGTTCCTGATCAGGTTAAATGAAATAATTCGAAATCAGAGTCATGATTTGTACCCCGTGACTGCCATTGCCACACACAAGAACGACCTTGATGAGGCTTGGAACTGTTTGGGGAATCCTGTGGAGATCACTTATGTATTAAACCTTGCTTGGGTATGTGGTGTGGTGATTCACTAGAAGAAGATTTCCCTAAAAGCAAACACGAGGAAATCTGAACTTCAAACAACAACACACACAAAATGCTGGTAGAACACAGCAGGCCAGGCAGCATCTATAGGGAGAAGCGATGTCAACGTTTCGGGCCGAGACACTTCGTCAGGACTAACCGAAAGGAAAGATATTAAGAGATTTGAAACTAGTTGGGGGGAGGGGAAATGCGAAATGATCGGAGAAGACCAGAGGTGGTGGGATGAAGCTAAGAGCTGGAAAGGTGATTGGCGAAAGTGATACAGAGATGGAGAAGGGAAAGGATCATGGGACGGTCGGCCTCAGGAGAAAGGAAGGACGGGGGTAGATGGAGAACAGGTAAACAACTAAATATGTCAGGGATGGGGTAAGAAGGGGAGAAGGGACATTAACGGAAGTTAGACATTTTAATTACACGTCCCATTCCCATTCTGATATGTCTATCCATGGCTTCCTATATTGTCAAAATGAATCCAAACTCAGGTTGAAGGAATAATACTTTATCTACCGGCTGGGTAGCCTCCAACCTGATGGTATGAATATTGTCTTCTCTAACTTCCGTTAATGCTCCTCCTCCCCTTCTTACCCCATCCCTGACATATTTAGTTGTTTACCTGTTCTCCATCTACCCCCGTCCTTCCTTTCTCCTGAGGCCGACCGTCCCATGATCCTTTCCCTTCTCCATCTCTGTATCACTTTCGCCAGTCACCTTTCCAGCTTTTAGCTTCATCCCACCCCCTCCGGTCTTCCATCATTTCGCATTTCCCCCTCTCCCCCACTACTTTCAAATCTCTTTTCTTTCGGTTAGTCCTGACGAAGGGTCTCGGCCCGAACCATCGAGAGCGCTTCTCCCTATAGATGCTGCCTGGACTGCTGTGTTCTACCAGTATTTTGTGTGTGTTGTTGATCCCTGTCGGTGATCATTCGTACGTGGATTTAGAACGGCGACGGGTAAAATCTACGGCGACTGTTATCTCATTTTACCACCGTGGTACCTAAGAAATTCAATGTAATTGCCTTCTCTCTGTATTTGCCCTGGATTACAAATATCTCTCTCCCATCCCTTATTCCGTGAATGAACTGAACTTTCACACTTTGCCATCTCAAGATTCTAAGCCTTGATCCAAACACCCCCCCACCCCACCATCCAAAACCGAGCTCAATATTTTGGGAGTTCTATGTACACATACATATACACAATTATCTTGCTTAAGTTATTATATTGTAAGTAGATACGAATAAAGATAGTGGTTTTAGACAGTAGGTGCAGAAGTAGACCATTCGGCCCCTCGATTCTGCACCGCCATTCTGAGATCATGGCTGATCATTCACTATCAATACCCAGTCGCTGCCTTGTCCTCATATCCCTTGATTCCCCTATCAGTCAGATATTTATCTAGCTCCTTCTTGAAAGCATCCAGAGAATTGGCCTCCACCGTCTTCCGAAGCAGTGCATTCCACACCTCCACAACTCTCTGGGACAAGAAGCTCTTCCTCAACTCTGTTTTAAATAACTGACCTCTTATTCTCAATCCATGCCCTCTGGTACTGGACTCTCCCAACATCTGGAACATATTTCCTGCCTCAATCCTATCAAATCCTTTAATTATCTTAAACGTTTCAATCAGATCCCCTCTCAATCTCCTCAATTCCAGCGTGTGCAAGCCCAATCTCTCCAATCTCTCTGCGTAAGACAGCCCTGCCATCTCAGGAATCACCCTAGTGAATCTACGCTGCACTTCCTCAATTGCCAGAATGTCCTTCCTTAAACCTGGAGACCAAAACTGTACACAATATTCCAGGTGTTGTCTCACCAGGGCCCTGTACAAATGCAAAAGGACATCCTTGCTCTTGTACTCAATTCCCCTTGTAACAAAGGCCAAGATTCCATTTGCCCTCTTCACTGCCTGTTGCACTTGCACATTCACCTTCATTGACTGTTGAACTAGGACTCCTAGGTCTCTTTGCATTTCTCCCTTACCTAACTCTACACCGTTCAGACAATACCCTGCCCTCTTGTTCCTGCTTCCAAAGTGGATAACTTCACATTTATTCACATTGAATGGCATCTGCCAAGTATCTGCCCACTCACCCAGCCTATCCAAGTCTCTGTATTCTCCTAACGTCCTCTTCGCATGTCCAACTGCCAGCCAGTTTAGTATCGTCAGCAAACTTGCTGATATAGTTTTCAATGCCCTCATCTAAATCGTTGACATAAATCGTAAAGAGCTTTGGTCCCAATACAGAGCCCTGTGGTACCCCACTAGTCACCTCCAGCCAGTCCGAGAAACACCCATTCACTGCTACCCTTTGCTTTCTATCTGCCAACCAGTTTTCTATCCATGTTGAAACCCTGCCACCAATGCCATGAGCTCTGATTTTACTCACCAATCTCCTATGTGGCACCTTATCGAATGCCTTCTGAAAATCTAGGTACACTACATCCACTGGCTTACCTTCGTCTAACATCCTTGTTACACCCTCAAAAATCTCCAACAGATTAGTCAAGCATGATTTGCCCTTGGTAACATCAAAAACCTGCTCGTCAGAGTAGAAATAGGAGGATATTCCAGATGAATACGTGGCTTGAAAACTGGTGCAAGGGGGAGGGATTCAAATTTCTGGGGCATTGGAACCTGATTTGGGGGAGGTGGGACCGGTATGTCTGCGCCAGGGTTGGACTGGAACCAATGTCTTAGGGGGAGCATTTGCTACTGCTGTTCACGAGGATTTAAACTAATGTGGCAGGGGTATGGGGACAAGTGCAGAGAGACAGAGGGGTGTAAAATGAGGGTAGAAGAAAAAGTAGTAAGGTGAAATGTAAAAGTGACAGGCAGGCAAATCCAGGGCAAAAAGCAAAAAAGGCCACTTTTCAACGTAATTGTATAAGGGCTAAGAGTGTTGTGAAAACAGCCCTGAAGGGTTTGTGTGTGAATGTGAGGAGCATTCGGAACAGGACAGATGAATTGAATGTGCAGATAGTTGTTAATGAATCTGATATAGTTGGGCTCACAGTGACATGGCTCCAGGGTGACCAAGGATGGGAGCTCAACATCCAGGGATATTCAATATTCAGGAGGGATAGACAGGAAAGAAAAGGAGGCGGGGTAGCATTGCTGGTTAGAGAGAGGATTAACGCAATATAAGGGAAGGACATTAGCCTGGATGATGTGGAATCGATATGGGTAGAGCTGCATAACACTAAGGGTTAGAAGACGCTGGTGGGAGTTGTGTACAGGCTACCTAACAGTAGTAGTGAAGATGGAGATGGCATCAAACAGGAAATTAGAAATGCGTGCAATAAAGGAACAGTAGTTATAATAGGTGACTTCAATCTACATATAGATTGGGTGAACCAAATTGATAAAGGTGCTGAGGAAGAGGATTTCTTGGAATGTATGCGGGATGGTTTTCTGAACCAGCATGTCGAGGAACCAACCAGAGAGCAGGCCATTCCAGATTGGGTATTGAGCAATGAGGAAGGGTTAGTTAGCAATCTTGTCGTGCGAGGCCCCTTAGGTCTTGTCGTGCATGACCAATGTTACGAAGGATGAACAGCTTTGATGGACAGAAGGGTGCAGGGTTGCCCATGTCCCCTCCTCTGGGAAAAAAAATCACAAACTGTTACTGTTACCACGCTGCTCATGAGAGGGAATGAGAGAGAGACACAGATAAGAGGAAAACAATTTGGAACATCTGCTGCTGATAACACCGGGGGAGTGAGACCATATTATGACTCCTGTAAGACTCACGGCTCCGGAAAGGGCTGTTTACTTGGTACTATTCTGTTCATTAAAATTCCTCAGTGGTCAGCCGGAGTGGGCTGGTTTGATGGGCTAAAGTCCCACTGACCTGAACCCGGGCCATATCAACCCAAACCCCTCTCATCCATATATCTGTCCAAGTTTTTCTTATATGTCAGAAGTGAGCCCGGTAAGGAGGAATAATTTATTTGCTGCTCATTGAATTTTCGCGAAAAGTAAGCTACAGGATGTTCAACATCTTCATCATCTTTCTGTAATAACACTGTCCCGGCAGCTTCCTCACTGGCATCCACAGCTATAGAAAACGGCTTTGTAAAGTCAGGTCCCCTGAGCACAGGCTAATGACATAAAAATGGCTTTCAATCCATCAAATGCCTCCTGACAAGTCTCGGTCCAAACAAACTTTTCACCCTTCTTCAGGAGATTAGTCAGAGGACGAGTGAAGTTCTTGCTGAACTTCATCCAACCATTCGCAGAAACTTTCGAAGAGCCTTCTTACCAGTCAGAATAGGAACTTGAGAAATTGCCTGGACTTTTGCCTGAACAGAAGCAAACTTGCTTTGACCTACAACATAGCCAAGATAAGTCACAGTGGCATGGCAACATTCACTCTTAGCTAAATGTAAGGCTGGACTGGGAAAGCCTGTCAAACAGCTTCTCTACTTCAGAGATATGCTCTTCCCAAGTGTCACTCCCTGTGACTAAGTCATCAATATAGGCATCTGTGTGTTCTAACCCTCGAATTACAGAATCAAACGTTCTCAAGAATGATCCTGGACCATTTTTACATTCCAAACGGCAAAACATTGTATTCATACAACCCAGAAGGTGTCACAGACGCAGAAATTTCTCTACCTCTCTGCATCAATGGAACACACCAATACCCTTTCAACAGATCAATCAGTATTGGAAAATTAGCTTTTCCAACTTTATCGATGCAATCATCCACCCTAGGGACAGGATAGGCATCTCTATTTGTTGCTGCATTTACCTTCTTATAATCAGTGCAAAATCTAACACTACCATCAGGTTTGGGCACAATAATGCAGGGTGAGCTCCAATCTGATGCTGAATGACTAATCATACCATTTTCCAGCATATTTTCAATTTTTTGCTCTGCCAATTTACACTTTTCTACGTTCATGCGATATGGGTGTTGTTTAATCGGTTTGGCTTGACGAATATCTACATCATGTACTGCGACTGTGGTTTGCCTGGGAACATCAGGAAATAAATCGTTAAACTTCAGAATTAAGTCCTTCAGCTATTGTTGTTGCTTTGGCTGCAGATGAGCCAACTTGTTATCAATGTATTCTAGAACAACCGAGCTCATTAGCCTAACTGGGACCATGTTTGGCTTGTGAAAAGTCTCAGACGAGTCAATTGGTTCATTCTCTGGGTTACCAGATTCATATGTTTTGACAGCAACATTCACAGATGGTGCCTGTTTGTCAAAATAAGGCTTTATCATATTCATGTGTATAACTTGTGTTAGTTACGTCAGTCGGGTGTTTTAATAACATAATTCACATCGTTAATTTGAGATCCTATTTCATACGGTCCATTGAGTTTCATCTGGAGTGGATTCGTCAACTTTGGAGATAAGGTAAGATATCCCCCACCTGGTATTTTCTTTTGCAAGCCCGCTTATCAAACCAACACTTCATTTTGTTTTGAGAAATCTTTATGTTTTTTCTCACTGGACTTCACGCTTGGTGTAGTTTATTTCTGAACTTCAAAACATAGTCTAAAAAGTTCACATGTACATTCCCATCAATCCACTGTTCCTTTAACAAGGTCAAAGGTCCCCTCACTCTACAACCAAATAGTTCAAGTGAGCTAAAGCCCAGTGGTCCTGTACTGACTCTCTTACTGAGAACAAAAGCAAATATATTCCTTCATCCCAGCCTTTCCATTTTCAACACAGTATGTCTTAATCATTGTTTTGAGTGTAGAATGAAACCTTTCTACCGCCCTTGTGTTTGCACATGGTATGCAGGTGATGTTATTTGTTCAGCTCCTAGTTCATATCCTACCTACTGAAATAATCCAGGTGTAAAATTACTTTCTTGATCAGACTGGATTTCTTTCTGCAATCCATAAAAAGTGAAAAACAACTCGGTAAGAGCCTTCGCCACAGTTTTAGCTTTAATATTTCTGAGAGTTATTGCCTCTGGGAATCTGGATGCAGTACACATAATAGTTAGCAGATACTGATGGCCAGCTTTAGGCGTCGGCAATGGGCCAACACGATCCACGATAACATTAGAAAAGGGATCTCTGAATGCAGATATGGACCCCAGTGGGGCCACTGTGGTGACCTGGTGGGGTTTACCCACAACTGGACAAGTGTGACAGGCTTGCAAAAGGTCACATCTTTCCTCAAATTAGGCCAGTAAAATTATTTCATAAGACTGCATACAGTTATATTCACTCCAAAATGGCCACCTAAGGGCATACTGTGGGCCAAAGTTAAAATTTCAGCCCTTTAAACTTTAGGAAATTCAACTTGGTGAACAATTACCTATTGCTCACTCGCTGGTACAGCAGGAGGTCTCCACTTCCTCATTAACACACCATCGTTGTGATAATACACAACTGGCACTTTCTTAATCTCATCATCTGAGAGAGCTGTTGCTTTTAAAACTTCAAACTCAGGCTGTCGGTTCTGTTCTGTTATCAACTCCTTCCTAGACAGGGATAAATCGTTCTCATCAGACTTACTACCTAAATCCTGTTGAAACAATGAAGGCGGAAATGTCCCTGACAAGTCATCATAACCCGAATCCCGATTTTGGCCATCATTGGTATCAGAATCATGCTGCACAGAACCGTCTGCGTCAGCAGATTTTTTAGCCATACTTCGAGTTACTGCGCAGGAAGGATAAATGTTAAAATTCATCTGTGGGTCGTCAGTGGTTGGCTTAGTTGTCAACAGCACTGCAGGAACAACTTTACCATCTGCCGGGTCATTCCGTAACAGCAAAGTAACATCTTCCACCGGTAAACTGGAGCACAATCCGATCTCAACAGGTCCCGAAACAGCCCTGACTGTAAAGTTACCTTGTACAATGGATCAGAAACCACACCGTTGCCAATGCCTTTAATAAGATTTACCTCACCGTTTTCAGCCTCATCACCAAACTTTGGAATGCTGTCTAATAAAAGTGACTGAGAAGCCCCTGTATCTGAAACAATTTTCAGTGGTACCGGGGTTGACCCTTCCTTTAATAATACAATCCCATCTGACATAAAATAATCAATTCTCTTCTTAACTGGGTCAGACCTCTCAGCCACTACCTGAGGCTCAACAGAATGTTCAGCACCCTGTGGGTTTACAGGTGCTTCAACAGACTGATCACAGGCATCCGGGACTGTCTCCTTTTCCTTTTTCTTCTCCAGGAGGCAACAATTAGCTATCATATGACCAGCTTTCTTACAATAGTAACAAGTAAGAAAAGGATATTTCTCCCTCAACTGCTTTCCTTCATCATTACCCTTGTTACTAGTCCCAGCTTTCATTTCTGGTTTACCCTGGTGATCCCTGCTACTCTTTTGGGAACTCCTATTCGGGATAAACTTAACCTTGAGGGTTAAAGCAAACTCATCTGCTAATCTAGCAGACTCCTGCAAAATGGCAGCATGCTTTTCATCTAAATATCTCTTTATGTGATTAGTCGGGCACCCTCTGAATTCTTCAATTAAAACCAACTCTTACAAGCTGTTGAAATCATCATTTATATTTTTATATGTGCACCAACGGTCAAAACACACAAACCTATCATAAGCAAGTTCCATATAAGTTTGCTTCACAGACCTCCTCAAATTTCTAAACTTTTGCCTGTATGATTCTGGGACACAACTCGTAAGCTTTGAGCACAGCCTGTTTCACGATGTCATAATCAGCTGCTTCATCAACTGTCAAAGCAGAATAGGTTTGCTGAGCCGTCCCCTTAATTACACTTTGTAAGAGAATAGGACAACCCTCTTTTGGCCACTTTAATCTCTGAGCAACCTTCGCAAAATGCTGAAAGCATTTATCAACCTCTGCTTCTTCAAATGGAGGTACCAATTTAACTTCCCGACTGGCCTTAAACTTATCACCAGAGTCTAACACTCGACTCCTTTGCTGCAATCTCTCTATCTTTTCCGGCTTGAACAGCCGCTGCCTTTCTGCTTCCTCCCTCTGTTTTTCTGCCTCTGCCTTTCCGCAGCCTCGGCATTTAATTTTTTTTCACTTGTACTGGAGTTCAAGCTCACTAGGTTTACGTTCAGGAAACACCTTCAACTCCTCTACTTTAAACACACCCTCAGATACATAATGTTCAGCTATTACACTCTGCATCTGTGCCCTCCTCATTGTCGATTTCCCCTTAGCAAGTTTTAACCTTCTAGCAAAAAGGGATTTCCCCAATTAAATCAATAATTAATGACTACGCCCCCAAATCTGTTCATATCCCAGACACAGGTCCAAATTTTGTTATGAATTGTAACGCGTTAGAAACGAACACCAGCAACAGGCCACACCTGGAGTCTGTTTTGATGTGAAAACTATCTTTATTAGAATCTACTTATTATATAGTAACTTAAACAAGATAAACAAATGTGTTATGTGTATAAATATAACTCCCAGACTATTGAGTTCGGGAGAAACAAGGCTTGGAGTCTTGAGATGGCAAAGTATGAAATTTCAGTTCAACCATGGAATAGGTGATGAGAGAGATATTTGTAATTCCGCGTAAAAGTTCAGAGAAGGCAATTATGTCGGTATGTCGGTTTCATGGCGGTAAATCCAAGCAACAGTTGCTGTAGATTTTATCCGTCATCTTTCCAAATCCACATACCAATTATCACGGAAAGTGACTCGTCACAAGGGGTATAGTCTTCAAGTGAATTACCACACCACACCCAGGAAAGGGTTAACACATTAGTGGTGTTCACAGGATACCCCAAATCAGATCCTCCCCTACGGATCAAACAAGGTGACAACCACACATTTGAGTACGCTGAATCGATAATTAACCCACCCTTGTGGGAATAGGAAAGTTGCAATCAGTGATCCTTAGCCACGAGTTCCCTGGTTTTGATCCTTCCATTTTACCTCCTTCGTCTCCGTCTGACTCTGAGTGTCTGTGTCCTCGGTTAAAACTGAACAAGCTGCGAGCGATGTAAACAAGCTGCAAGTCAGACTGATTTAACTTTTTAATTTCTCTCTCTTAAAATGGCAGTCTACAGCAAACGAAATCGAGGGATTCATAAACAACGGCAACTCCCCATTGTGAACTGACTGTTGTGCCAGTACTTGGGATGACTGAGTGAATCCTTTCCCACATTCTGAGGAAGTGAACGGCTTCCCCCAGTGTGAATTCGCTGATGTCTCTGTAGGTGGTGGGACAGAGTGAATCCCTTCCCACAGACCTAGCAGGTGAACGGCTTCTCCCCACTGTGAACTCGCAAGTGACTCTGTCGGTTGGGTGACCGTGTGAATCGCGTCCCTCATTCTGAGCAGGTGAACGGCTTCTCCCCAGTGTGAGTTCGCTCATGGCTCTGTAGGTTCGATGGATCAGTGAATCCCTTCCCACAGACTGAGCAGGTGAACTGCTTCTCCCGAGTGTGAATTCGCTGATGACTCTGTAGGTTGGATGACTGAGTGAATCCCTTCCCACAGACTGAGCAGGTGAACGACTTCTCCCGAGTGTGAATTCGCTGATGTCTCTGTAGGTGGTGGGACAGAGTGAATCCTTTCCCACAGACTGAGCAGGTGAACGGCTTCTCCCCAGTGTGAACTCGCTGATATCTCTGTAGTTGGGATGACTGAGTGAATCCTATCCCACATTCTGAACAGGTGAACGGCCTCTCCCCAGTGTGAACTCGCTGATATCTCTGTAGGTGGGATGACTGAGTGAATCTCTCCCCACAGACTGAGCAGGTGAACGGCTTCTCCCTAGTCTGAACTCGCAAGTGACTCTGTCGGTTGGGTGACCGTGTGAATCGCGTCCCTCATTCTGAGCAGGTGAACGGCTTCTCCCCAGTGTGAGTTCGCTCATGGCTCTGTAGGTTCGATGGATCAGTGAATCCCTTCCCACAGACTGAGCAGGTGAACGGCTTCTCCCGAGTGTGAATTCGCTGATGTCTCTGTAGGTGGTGGGACAGAGTGAATCCCTTCCCACAGACTGAGCAGGTGAACGGCTTCTCCCCAGTGTGAACTCGCAAGTGATTCCGTAGGTTGGATAACTGACTGAATCCCTTCCCACAGACTGAGCAGGTGAACGGCTTCTCCCCGGTGTGAACTCGCTGACGTATCTGTAGGGTGCAAGATCGAGTGAATCGCTTCCCACATTGTGAACAAATGAAGGGCTTCTCCCCAGTGTGAATTCGATGGTGTCTCAGTAGGTTGGATGACCGAGTGAATCGTTTCGCACATTCTGAGCAAGTGAATGGCCTCTCCCCAGTGTGAACCCGCTGGTGTGCCATTACGTCAGATTATTGAGTAAATCCTTTCCCAAAAATTCAGCAGATCACCAGCCTCTGCCCGGTGTGAACTGACGGTGTGTCCGCAGGTGGGAAGACCAATTGAATCCTTTCTCACACACAGAACAGGTGAATGGCCTTGCACAGTGTGAACTTGCTGATGTACCTTCAGTTGAGATGACCGAGTGTATCTATTCCCACTGTCTGAGCAGGAGAACGGCCTTTCTCCTTTGTAAATGACGGTCGTGCCAGTTGGTCAGATGACCGAATAAATCCCTCCCCACAGTCTGAGTAGGAAGGATGGTCGATTGAATCCCTCGCTCCACTTCTTAAATATCTGGACAGAGACAGCAAAACTGGCGCGCTGTGTTTGAGATTCCTGGAGACAAATTCCTTCTCTTTTTAACCTCTGAAATGATTTACAAGGTCCATCAATGGCTATAGGACAACATTTCAGATGAGATTGCTTGAGTCGCCAAGTTTTGATCTGGCTGTTCCTCACAGTTACAATGAGGCTGAACACAAGTTGGACAGACAAATCATCTCCTGATTGGGCAGAGAGCTGGTATCTGGAATGACCATTAATTCCCCGATGTCCTTCCTATTTGTATAAGAATGGGGCATTTCTGCCATCTGCAATTTGTACCCTGGCTCAGTTTGACTCTCTCCATTGGTATTATTCCCTCTTCCTGCTGAGCTGCATGGGTGCCTGGCCCCACAGTAACTGAAACACACTCATGCAAATTGTCTTTCTTGACGTGCATCTGGGATTTTTTGTTACCTATTATTAACTTAAGGTTCCACAATTTTAACGCCATAAAAAAAAAATCCCTGCTAAGGTGAATGGTTGGTCTGCACAGCTGTTAAAATGATTTAGAGGGAATATTAGTATTACTTCAGGTTCTTGTGGAAAATTACAATACAGAAACAGGCCTTTTGGGCCATCTGGTTTGTGCTGAAGTAATTAAACTGCCCACTCCCACATCCCCACTATCGAGGTACCTACACGAACCTCTTAAATGTTAACAGCATGCTCGCATGCACCACTTGTGCTGGCTGTTCATTCCACACCCGAATGACTGTCTGTGTGAAGAAGTTCCCCCTCATGTTCACCTTAACATTTCACCTTTCACCCTTAACCCATGGTCTCTGGTTGTAGTCCCAAACAATTTCAGTGGTAAAATCCAGCTAAGGGTAGTAGGGGGCGACCATGTCTGACAAGGGAAGTCAAGGACAGTATAAAAATAAAAGAGAAGATGTGTAACATAGCAAATATGAGTGGGAAGCCAGAGGATTGGGAAATTTTTAAAGAGTAACAGAAGATAAGTAAAAAGGCCACACAGGGAGAAAATACTAAATTTTAAATTCTCCTTCTAAATTCCTGTGCATACAAGCCTGGCTTTCCCGTCTCCTGTTTGATTCTTACTGAGGAAGAGAGAGGGGCCGAAATATTTGACTATGTAGCGTGTTTACACTTGCTTGCAGGTTGTGTTTACATAGCTCACAGTTTGTTTTATTTAAGCAAGGACAGTCACAAACACAGACAGCCAGAGAGAAAGAAAGAAGATGGAAAGTTCGAAACAAAGTGCCTAGCGGCCAAAGGCCACTGTTTGGACTCTCCTATGCCCACAAGGTGGGTTGATTATTGATCCAGCGTATACCGAATGCGTGATTGTCATTTTGTTTGATCCATTGGAGTGGATCTGTTGGTTTGGGAGTATCCTGTGAGGCCCACTTGTGCTAACCCTTGCCTGGGTGTGGTAATTCACTTGTAGAGGTACCCCTGTGACCAATCACTGCTGGTGATAATTCGTATAATCCAAATCGGGATATTGTTGGAGTATCTCTTGTCTACCTCTTTTGTTAACCCTTAGCTGGATTCGGGTGTGTTATGTGGTAAACACTTGTGAGAAGTGGTGTGTTTGATCTGGACTGAGAGTACCTTTGCCGAATCTACCTGTGTGTTAACCCTTGCCTGGGTGGTAGTTCCTTCTGAAGACAGTACTCCCGTGAAAAGCTGCTTCTGGTGATAATTCATATGTGGATTTAGAACAACGACGGATAAGACCTACAGCGACTGTTATCTTGTTTTACCGCTGTGGAATTTGTGGAATTCAACGTAATTGCCTTCTCTTGACATTAACCTTGGATTACAAATATCTCTCTCTCGTCTTTGATTCCGTGGATGAACTGAACTTTCATAGTTTACCATGTCAAGATTTAAGCTTGGTATTCCCTGGGCTCAGTGGTTTGGGAGTTATATTTACACATATGTGTACTCATATCATTTTTAGCTTTTGATTATTTTGCTTAATTTGTTATATTATAAGTAGATACGAATAAAAACAGTGGTTGTAACATCAAAACCACACACCAGGTGTGGTCTATTGCTGCTGGTTCATTTAAACCGTTACAGGAATGTAACAGAGGTGTTCGTGTTTATTTCTTTCTGGGGGCCCCCATGTTAACACCTTTCCGTTTCTCTGTCACACCTTGCCAAACTGGTAGAACTAGGGGCCTGCTAGGTAAAACTATGATTCCAATGTCTGTAATCCTGCTCAACCAGAGTGAGAAACTCTCAGCCTGGGCTTCCTCAAATAACACCAGGGGAAGAGAGTGAGAAACTGTGGTCCAGTCAAAGATGACTGTGGCTGTCGGTGTTTTGAGGAATGGAATCTCAGGTCCCCACCAAACTGAACTTCATATACTGGGAAACATGCATCCTGGCCAGAACCGCAGGTGCCAACAGCTGAGAAGAATAACTGAGACTGAGCGATTTTGGATGATCGCTTTTCTCTCCTATGGAGTAGCCAGGAATTCACGAGAGATAATCAATTTGGCTACAAGCACTTGAAGGAGCTGGCCAAAATACTGCAGGGGCCCTGACAGAAACACAGGCCCAAGTAACAGAAATATCCACTGAAATAATTGCAATCCGGCAAACAGTCATACAGAATCGAAGAGCTTTAGATTTTATCCCAGCTGAGAAAGGGGGAACCTGTGCTATTATTGACACAGAATGCTGCACCTATATCCCTGATGAGGCGACTAACGTTACATCCCTCTCCGAGCACACTGCCAAGGAGACTGACAGCATCAAGAGAGTAGGGCAGGATTTACACGGGTTCACCGAAGGGTCGAAATGGTGATCTTCGAAGACCTGTCGGTAATATGTGGGGCACGAAATTGCATTATGTCAAAATGTTTGTACATATCATTGTTATAATTACTGATGTATGCGCTTTTACCCACTGAGAAGTTAACGCTGTACTTATTTGATTTATTTGCAAAATATTACTGCTTTGTTGATCATGTAATGATCTAAAGGAGGGAAAGTTAAAGTATGTAAAAGGGTTAACACTTCGTTAAACTATAACAGCCTGTTTATCTGAAAGAAACCGCTGATGATCAACAGATGTACTAAGCCATGCTGAGCCATATTTCTTCTTGAAGGTAGCTAGCTATGGTTTCAGGATGCTTATCTCCTTGTGCACTCATGTGTAGAGATAGGACAGCGTCAGTCTGTTCTGTGTGTGTAAGCCATTATGATTATTTTGTAATTTGTCTTTCAGGTCTGTCATGTAGTAAATATTTTTGGCTCCAGCCTGTCTTGTGCGGGGAATATCTGGACAGATATATCTGTGGTGTATGCGGAATTGGTGAATTGGGATGGGAGCATTCACAGACTGTTCCTGTCTGAGTGACTAACTAAGTAAGTCCCGCTCGGAGTGGATAGTTCAAAGGTTAATTTATTATCAAAGCAGGTATCCAAAAATAACGCTGAGTTTTTTTCTTCTCCAGAAAATCACGAAACAAAGAAAACATGAAAGTCGTTCAGAGAGAAAAAAATGAAACTCCCTCCAAACCTCCCGCATCAAAAAGGACAGCATCCCGATCATCAACCCCCAAAACCCACCCCTCCCGCACAAAAGGGAAGAAAAATATCGACACCCGTTAAAAAACTTTCCTACCCGACACAACTGCGGAGGAGCCGGCGTCACCAGTGTAGATGCGGCCGCATCGGGAGCAGCGGACACAACGGGCAACCCCGGAAGATTCACAGGTGAAGTGTCGCCTCACCTGGAAGGATGTTTGGACAACGGAGAGAGTTCGGCCGTCCGGACCTTTCGCTGTGACACCCCAAACTCCACATCAAATCCGTCCAAACGAATCTGGGTGAACTTTAATGACCAATAAATATAATTCATCTCAGCGATCAGCTGTCTGAATGATTCCCAGACTCTGAGAGGAAGGGGTATCTATGGTCCACACTGTCAGGGTGTTGAGTTTACCAGGAGACAAAGACTGCAGGGATGAGAGGTTTTCTGTTGTCTAATACACTGTGTGGGGACCCCGCTGGCAATTCTGGTGTTGAGACCCGAATCGAGACAAACACCACGCTGCCCATTCCACAAAAACACGGCACAGCTGGACATATAACAGGGGACTTTACATCCCACAACACTGGATTCAGTGATGAAACCCGTGATTAATGCTGTTGTCTCACCTAGAAGTGCATTAACCCTAACCATGCAATATGGTTTAAAATCTCTCTCCCCATACTAACACGGGTTATACAGACCAAAGAACAAACTGCCGGAGGAACTCAGAAGGTCGGGCAGCATCTGTGGAGGGAAATGGACCGTCAACATTTCGGGCCGAGACCCACACTCTGGTCTGAGTGTGGACGGGAAATAGTCAGGGAAAAGAGGTGAGGGGTGGGGATGGGGCAAGAGCTGGGGAGTGAGAGGTGGATCCAGGATAGGGGGGAGGTGGATGGTGAAAATAGTGACAGGGGTGGGAGGTGAGAGTTTGGGGCAAAACGGGGCTGCAGAAGTTAATTCCATAGAGGATGAGCAAAGAGGTTAGAGAGTATTTGCTATAAGAAGATTATGAAGATTCACCTGACTGATCCCTGGAGTGGTGGGGTCACAACTTGAAGAAAGATCAAATGTGATAACCCTTTCATTTAGAGCATCGAGGACTGAGAGGAGAACACTTTGAAATGCACAACATCATTACTGGTTGAACCAGATATCACAGTCTCTGAAAAAGGTGGTGTACTGTCCGGGACTGTGATGAGGGGAAAAGTCTCTATTCCGAGGGTGGTGAATATCTGTAAATCCCCTCCACAGAGGGCAGTGAAGACTCAGTGATCGTCCTCACGTGGAAAAGAGGCCGGCAGAAGTGTGGAGACCGAAGGGATCGAGGAAATGAGGATCGGACAGAAACGTGGCTGAGATGGGAGAGCAGCCGCCATCTTGTTGATGGTTACAGGGGCCGAATGGCCACCTCCTGCTGTTTCTCACTTCACGTTTCAGTGTTCCTGTCCACTGAAGCCGGAGGAATGTGAATAGAAATTAGTGTTTATAAACATAGAACTGGTTTAAATGAAACGTGAACACTTCCTGTTTGGGCTTGAATTATGTTTCGGACCGGGATGGGAATCGACCCCGTGACTCTGTGACCTGGGGGTGGAGGGAAAGGAATCGGTGTAGATATGGTGTGGAAAAGGAACCATGTATCTGGTATAAATATGGAATAATGTTTGGAACGCGGCGGATGGGTCGGGCAGTGTGTGAGGTGAGAGGTGCGGAGTCACCAGTTCAGCTGGGAGACCCTCCACCCGTGACCTGATCCCTTTTCCTGTTCACGTTGTTCCGCAGATCTGCAGCATCTGCGGGTCACTGCTCTACGTGTCCGTGTAGCTTCACCTTTTGCCTCTTCAGACGAGGCAGTGAGATCCGGATCTGTCACGTCCTCTCACTGTGGGTGGACAATGTTATTTTTTCTGTAATATTTTCTGCATGTTTCATTCCCTGTTTCGATGTGCTGAATTGTTGCCAACGTTTCTGTGTGTCTGACCCATTTATGTGAGAATTTAGCCATCTGTATTTCTCTGAGCTTCTCATAAATGTGTAAAGTTTAATTCAGCTTCACTTCAGAATTTCCAAAGCAACAACCCAGTCAGTCAAATAGTTCCACACAATTAAAATGGTTTATTACATTTACACAATTAAAATACTTTATTACATTTTTATTTTTTTCTGCTTTTGTACTATATATTCTTATTTTAAATCGCAATTGTTAAAATCTTTTCATTAAGAATTAACAATTAACAACGAATTTCCTGGCATTTGCCGGTGCTATTAAATCTGATTCTGTTATTGATAATGGAGACCCACCACCGGTCACCTGATCCAAGTTGCTGCCGATCGTAAAGCGAGATTGAAGCATTTTCCATATATTTGCATTCCTCAGAAATGACAACAATTCAGTTTCCTTCTGAGGTTCCAGAGCAGAATTTCAGTCTGTATAATATTTCCACACAATTAAATTGGGGAAATTTGTTTATTAACATCACGTACTGAGCTACAGTGAAAATCTTGCCTGATGTACCATCGACACAGATCGATACATTACAACAGTACATTGAGCTGATATACAACAAAAAAAGTAACTGTAGCAAAGCATTATGGCTGCAGAGGAAGTGCAGTACAGATAGACATATGGTGCAGGGTCACGTCGAGTTACATTGTGAGGTTGAGTCCATTTTATCATTCATTTGGCTTCTAACCACCGACAGGAAGCCATCCTTCAGCCTGGTGTTACGCACTTTAAAGCTTTTGTATCTCTTCCCCCATGTGTGAGCGTGTTTGCAGCAAGAATGTCCAGGTTATGAGGTTTTTTGTGTACATGGCCTGCTTGTCCGAGGGAGTGGAAGTGTAGGAAGAGTCCATGGAGTGGAGGCTTGTTTCTCTGATGTTCTCTGCTCTCCAAAGTTCTCTGCATTCCTTGCAGTCATGGGCTGAGCAGTAGCCATACAAAGGCATGAAGTATCGACAAGGAGCTCAGAGACCTCGGCCTTCACCCTGCCCTGTGTAGCTGGATCCTGGACTTCCTGTCAGATAGCCGGCAGGTGGTAAGAGTGGGCTCCATCTCCTCTGTCTCTCTGACCCTGAGGACAAATAACCCACAGGGTTGTCTCTTTGGCGCCCTCCTTTACTTTCTGTGCACCCATGACTGGTGTTGCCACCCACAGCTCCAATCTGCTGATTAAATTTGCTGACAATACTACATTGATTGGCCTAATCTCACATAATAACTTAAAATCGATCAAGTGCCTCCTGACGAGGCTCGGTCCAAACAAACTTTTCACCCTTCTTCAGGTTAGTCAGAGGAAGAGCGATAGCAGCAAAGTTCTTACAGAGCTTACGATAATGTCCATCCATTCCCAGAAACCTTCTGAGAGCCTTCTTAGCAGTCAGAATAGGAACTTGAGAAATTGCCTGGACTTTTGCCCGAACAGGAGCCAACTTGCATTGACCTACATCATAGACAAGACAGGTCAGAATGGCATGGCCAAATTCAATCTTATCTAAGTTAACTGTAAGGCTGGCCTGGGAAAACCTGTCAAACAGCTTTTCTACTGCAGAGATATGCTCTTCCCAAGTGTCACTCCCTGTGACTAAGTCATCAGTATAGGCATCTGTGTGTTCCAGCCCTCGAATTACAGAATCATTCATTCTCCGGAATGTTCCTGGACCAGTTCTCATTCCAAACAGCAAGACATTATATTCATACAACCCAGGTGGTATCATAAATGCAGAATTATTTCTACCTCTGCCCGTCAATGGAACACATCAATACCCTGACAACAGATCAATCTTTGTAAGAAATTCAGCTTTTCCAATCTTATCGATGCAATCATCCATCCTAGGGATAGAATAGGCATGTGTTTTTGTTACTGCATTTGCCTTCTTATAATCAGTGCAAAATCTAACACTACCATCAGGTTTGGGCACAATAACGCAGTGTGAGCTCCAATCTGATGCTGAAGGACTAATAATACCATTTTCTGCATATTTTCAATTTCTTGCTCAGCCAAGTTACACTTTTCTACGTTCATGCGATATGGGTGTTGCTTAATCTGTTTAACCAATATCTACATCATGTATTGCGACCGTGGTTTGCTTGGAAACATTGGGAAATAAATCTTTAAACTGTAGAATTACTTCCTTCAGCTGTTGTTGTTTCTTTGGCTGCAAGTGAGTCAAACTGCTATCAATGTTTTCTGGAACAACGGTGTTCATTAGCCTTACTGGGACCACGTGTGGCTTGTGAAAAGTCTCAGACAAGTCAATTGCTTCATTCTCAGGTTTGCCAGATTCATATGTTTTGACTACAACACTCTTGTCAAAATAAGGCTATATTATATTTATCTGTACCACCTGTGTTAGTTTACATCGGTCGGGTGTTTTGATAACATAATTCTCATTATTAATTTGAGAGACTATTTCATACGGTCCACTGAGTTTTGCCTGAAGTGGATTTGTCAACGTTGGAGATAAGTTAAGCAACTTATCGCCCACCTGGTATTTTCTTTCGCAAGCCCATTTATCAAACCAACACTTCAATTGGTTTTGAGAAATCTTTAAGTTTTGTCTCGCTAGACTACAGGCCTGGAGTAGTTCATTGTTGAACTTCAAAACTTAGTCTAACAAGTTTACGTGCACATCCCCTTCAATTCACTATACCTTTAACAAGGTCAAAGGTCCCCTCACTCTCTGACCAAATACAAATTCAAATGGACTAAATCCCAGTGACTCCTGTACCAACTCTCTTACTGCGAACAAAAGCAAATATATTCCTTCATTTCAGTCTTTTCCATTTTCAACACAGTATGTCTTTTTTTGGCATACGCATGCGTATGTCCGATAATGTATTTTTCAAGACTTTACAAAGCACGGCGTAAGAGAGACAGTCTGGAACACATTATGTCTTAATCATTTTTTTGAGGGTAGAATGAATTCTTTCTAGAACCTATCGTAATTCTGGATGGTACGCAGACGTTGTAATTAGTTTAGCTCCCAGTACATAAAGTACAAGCTGGAATAATCCAGATGTAAAATTGCTTCATTGATCAGACTGGATTTCTTTAGGCAAACCAGATAAAGTAAAAACTTGGTAAGAGCCTTCGCCACAGTTTTAGCTTTAATATTTCTGAGAGGTATTGTCTCTGGGAATCTGGATGCAGTACACATAATAGTTAGCAGATACTGATGGCCAGCTTTAGTCTTTGGCAATCGGCCAACACAATCCACTAGAAATTTTGAAAAGGGTTCACCAAATGCAGTTATATATAGACTGCAGTGGGACACTGTGGAGATCTGATTAGGTTTACCAACAACTTGACCAATGTGACAGTTCCTGCAAAGGGTCACAGCATCATTCCTCAGATTAGGCCAGTAGAATTCTTTCTGTGGGTCATTAGTGGTTGCGTTAATTGTTAACTGCACTGCAGGAACAACTTTACCATCTGCCAGGTCATTCACTAACAGGAAAGTAACATCTTCCTCTGGTAAACTGCAATCTTAACAGGTCTTAACAGGTCCCGAAACCAACACTTACAGTAAAGCTACCTTGTGCAACGGCACGGAAACCATGCCGCCCTCAATGCCTTTAATAAGATTTACCTCACCAGTGTTAGTCTCATCACCAAACTTTAGAACGCTGTCTGATATAAGTGACTGAGAAGCCCCAGTAACTGAAATAATTGTCACTGGTACCGGGGTTGACCCTTCCTTTACTAATACAAACCCATCTGACATAAAATGATCGAATCCCTTCTTAACTCGGTCAGACTTCTGAGAACTTAACTGAGCCTCAAACAGAATGTTCAGGACCCTGCGGGTTTATAGGTGCTTCAGCATACTCAATACAGGCATTTGGGACTGACTCCTTTTCCTTTTTCTTCTTCAGTACGGAACAATTAGCCATCATATGACCAGATTTCTTACAATAGTAACAAGCAAGATCAGAATATTTCTCCTTCAACTGCTTTCCTTCATCCTTACTCTTGTCACTAGTCCCAGCTTTAATTTCTTTTTTACCCTGGTTATCCTTGCGACTATTTTGGTAGCTCTTATTTGGGATAAACTTAAACTTATGAGTTAAAACAAACTCCTCTGCTAATCTAGCAGACTCCTGCAAACTGGCAGCATCTTCATCTAAATACGTCTTTATTTCATCAGGGACACACCTTTTGAATTCTTCAGTTAAAAGCAACAAGTTCAAGCTGTTAAAATCATTATTTATATTTTTTACGTGTGCACCGGCCAGTAAAACACACATACTTCTCAAAAACAAATTCCATTTTAGTCCGGTTCACAGATTTCCTCAAATTTCTAAACTTTTGCTGTATGATTCTGGGACCAACTCGTAAGCTTTGCGTACAGCCTGTTTCACGATGTCACAATCAGCTGCTTAATCAACTGTCAAAGCAGAATACGCTGACTGAGCCTTCCCCTTAATTACACTATGTAGGAGAATAGGCTAACCTTCTTTTGGCTACTTTAAACTCTGAGCAACCATCTCAAAATGCTGAAAGTATTTATCAACCTCTGCCTCGTCAAATGGAGGTACCAATTTAACTTCCCAACTGGCCTCAAACTGATCGCCAGAGTCCAACGCTAGACCCCTTTGCTGCAATCTCTCTATCTTTTCCAGCTCGAACAGCCTCTGCCTTTCTGCTTCCTCCCTCTGTTTTTCTGCTTCTCTAGCCTCAAACTGTATCTGCCTTTCCGCAGTCTCCATCTTTAATTTTTCGCACTTGTACTGGAGCTCAAGCTCACACCTCCAACTCCTCCACTTTAAACACACCCTCAGATACATAACGATCGGCTATTATCCTCTGCATCTGTGCCCTCCTCATTGTCAATTTCACCTTAGCAATACTCAACAGCTCAATTCTTCTGACATCCCCTAATGCCTCAGAGGCTGGCGCTTCCAACCAATAATCAGCATCCATTGCTGCAAAGTTTCCACACACAGATAAATCAGAAGGGATTTCCGAAATGAAATCGATAATTAATGAATACAAAAATCTGTCCATATCCCGGATGCAGGTCCCAATTTTGTTATGAACAGTAACGCATTAGAAATAAATCAGCAGCAATTGGAGTCTGTTTTTTTATGTTAAAACCTTTATTAGAATATACTTATAATATAGCAACTTAAGCAAGATAAACAAAAGTTAACAGTGTTATGTGTATATATGTGAATAAATAAAACTCTCAAACTATGGAGCTCCGGGAACCAATTCTTGGAGTATTGAGATGGCAAAGTATGAAACTTCAGTTCATCCACGGAACAGGTGATGAGTGAGAGGTATTTGTAATCCAGGCTAAATGTCATGAGAAGGCAATTATGTCGAATTCCACATGCTCCATGGTGGTAAAACGAGAGAGCAGTTGCTGTAGATTTTACCTGTCGTCATTTCAAACTCACATATGAATTATCACAAAAATGACTTGTCACCAGGGGTATTGTCTTCAAGTTAATTACCACACCACAGTCAGACAATGGTTAACACATCAGTGGTCTTCACAGTATACCCCAAATCAGATCCACTCCTATGGATCAAACAAGGTGCCAACCACACAATCGATGTACAGTGAATCGATAATTAACTCACCGTTGTGGGCATAGGATAGTTCTAAACAGTGACCCTTGGCCATTACTTACTTTGTTTCGATCCTTCCATTTTTCCTCCTTCACCTCCATCTGACTATGAGTGTCTGTGTCCTTGGTTAAAACTAAACAAGCTGCAAGTCAGACTGATTCATCTTCGTAATCTATCTCTTTCTTAAAGTGACAGTCCACAGCAAAAGAAACCCAGGGATTCATAACAACGGCCACTCCCTAGTGTGAACTGACTGTTGTGCCAGTAGTTAGGATGACTGAGTGAATCCTTTCCCACATTCTTAGCAGGTGAACGGCTTCTCCCCAGTGTGAACTCACAGATGTACCTTCAGTGTAGATGAGCAAGTGAATCCCTTCTCACAGACTGAGCAGGTGATCAGCTTCTCCTCAGTGTGAACTCGCTGATGTCTCTGTAGGTTGGATAAATGAGAGAAGCCCTTCCCAAATTCTGAGCAGGTGAACGGCTTCTCCCCAGTGTGAACTCGCTGATGACTCTGCAGATTGGATGACTGAGTGAATCCCTTCCCACAGACTGAGCAGGTGAATGGCCGCTCACCAGTGTGAACTCGTTGGTGAGCCATTAGGTCAAATGACCGAGTGAATCCCTTCCCACATTCTGAGCAGGTGAATGGCTTCTCCCCAGTGTGAACTCGTTGATGACTCTGCAGATTGAATGACTGAGTGAGTCCCTTCCCACAGTCTGAACAGGTGAATGGCCTCTCCCCAGTATGAACTCGCTGATGTACCTGTAGGCGGGATGACCTAGTGAATCCCTTCCCACAGACTGAGCAGGTGAGCGGCCACTCCCCAGTGTGAACTTGTTGGTGACGCTGTAGGGTGGATGAATCAGTGAATCTCATACCGGAGACTGAGCAGGTGAACGGCTCCCCACTGTGAACATGAGGATGTATCAGTAGCTTAGATGACAAAGTGAATCCCTTCCCACAGTTCGAGCAGGTGTATGGGCGCTCCCCAGAGTGATCTTGTTGGTGAGCCATTAGGTCAAATGACCGAGTGAATTCCTTCCCACATTCTGAGCAGGTGAGTGGCTTCTCTCCAGTGTGAACTCGCTGGTGACGCTGTAGGTCAGATGACTGAGTGAATCTCTTCTCACAGACTGAGCAGGTGAACGGCTTCTCCCCTGTGTGAAATCGCTGATGAGTCTGCAGGGTAGAAGCATGAGTGAATCTCTTCCCACATTCTAGGCAGGTAAATGGCTTCTCCCCAGTGTGAACTCGCTCATGACTATGGAGGTTGGCAGACTGAGTGAATCCCTTCCCACAGACTGAGCAGATAAACGGCCTTTCCCCAGTATGAACTCGCTTATGTACCAGTAGGTGAGATGACCGAGTGAATCCCTTCCCACAGACTGAGCAAGTGAACAGCCTCTCTCCAGTGTGAACTCGCTGCTGAGCCATTAGGTCTGATGACCGAGTGAATCCTTCCCCACAAATTCAGCAGATCACCAACCTCTGCCTGGTGTGATCTAACTGGTGTGTCCACAGGTGGGATGACTGACTGAATCCTTTCTCACACACAGAACAGGTGAATGTCCTTGACCAGTGTGTACCCGCTTATGAACCTTCAATTGTGATAACCGAGTGAATCCATTCCCACTGAGCAGATGAACGGCCTTTCTCCTGTGTAAAATGATGGTATTGCCAGTTGGTCAAATGACCGAGTGAATCCCTGCCCACAGTCTGAGCAGGAAGGATGGTCGATTGAATCCACTTCTTATATATCGAGACACAGACAACGAAACTGGCATGCCATTTTTGAGCTTCCTGGAGACAAATTCCTTCTCGTTTTTAACCTGTAAAAAGATGTACAAAATCCATCAATGGGCTTTGGTCAACATTTCAGATGAGATGACATGAGTTGCCAAGGGCTGAATTGGAATCACAAAGTTACAGTGAGGTTCAACCCAAGAAAAGAGAGAAATCATCTCCTGACTGGGCAGAGTGCTGGTATCTGGAATGACCATCAATTCCCTGATGCTCTTCCTGTCTCTATAAGAATGGGGCATTTCTGCCATCTCCAATCTGTGACCTGGCTCAGTTTGACTCTCTCCATTGGTATTATTCCCTGTTCCTGCTGAGCTGCATGGTTGCCTGGCTCCACAGTAACTGAAACAGTATCACGCAAATAGTCTTTCTTGACGTGCAGCTGGGGAATCATTTCATGTATTATTAACTTAAGGTGCCACAGTTTTAATACCATATTAAATAATTCCAGCTGAGATGTATGGTTGGTCCACACAGTTGTTATATGGACAGAGTCAATTTTTGTATTATTTCAGGTTCTTGTAGAAAATTACAACACGGAAACAGGCCCTTTGAACCATCTGGTTTGTGCTGAACTATTTAAACTGCCCACTCCCATACCTCTACCATCCAGGTATACGCACAAACCTCTTAAATGTGGAAATTGGCTTGCATGCATGACTTGGGCTGGCTGCTCATTCCACACCCGGATGACTGTGTGATGAAGTTTCCCTTCATGTTCCCCTTAATATTTCACCGTTCACCCCTAACCCATGGCCTCTAGTTGTAGTCCCAACCAATCTCAGTGGAGAAAGCCAGCTTGCATTAACACTATCTGTGCCCCTCTATCACAATCTAATGTCCCCTCAATCTTCTACATTCCAAGGAATAAAGTCCTGATCTGTTCAATCTTTCCTTCTATCCCAAGTCCTCCAGACCTGGCAACATCCTTGCGAATTTTCTCTGAACTCTCTGAACCTCTTTACATCTTTCCTGTAGGTTGGTGACCAAAACTGCACAGAATTCGCCCAATTAGGCCTCACCAATGTCTTCTACAAGTCAACATAACATCCATCTATTGTTGTCAGTATTCGGTTCATGAAGGCCAATGGGCTAAAATCCTTTTTTTCCCATCTCTATATAACTGTGATACCACTTTCAGTGAATTAAGGACTTGTATTCCCAGGTCCCTTTCTTCTACAACACTCCTCCATGCCCGACCAGTCACTGTGAAAGACCTCCTTTGGTAGGTCAGACCAAAGTGCAACAACTCACACTGGTCTGCATTGAATTCCATTTTCCATTTCTAAAACCATTTTCCCACCTGGTCCAGATCGCACTGTAAGCCATGATAGTCTTCCTCACTGTCCACTACACTACCAGTCTTGTTGTCTTCTACAAATTTGATGATCCAGTTAACCACACTATCATCCAGATTACTGATGGAGATGACAAACAACAGATGCAACACTGATCCTTATTGCACACCTCCAGTCACTGGCCACTGGTTAGAGAGGCAACCATCTGCTACCACACTCTTGCTTCTCTCAAAGCTGGTGTCTCATCCAATTTACTGTCTAATCTTGAATGCACAGTGACTGAACTTTCTTGACCAGCCTCCCATATGAGAGTTTGGCAAGTGCCTTGGTAAAGTCCATGTAGATAACATCCACTGCCTTGCCTTCATCCACTTCCCTGATAACTTTCTCGAGTAATTCTATAAGACTGGTTAGACATGACCAGACTTCATCTATCCAATACTTACATATCCAGTTCCTGCACATACGTTCCAATAACTTTCCCACTATTGATGTCAAGCTCACCAATGTACAGTTTCTAGTTTATTTTTAGAGCCTTTCTTGAAACAGTGGAACAACATTGTCTGTCCTCCAATCCTCCAGTACCTCACCTGTCACTAAGGATGATTTAAATATCGGTGCTTGGGCCCCAATAATTTCTGCACCTGTCTTCCGCAGGGTCCTAGTGAACAACTTGTCAGGCCCTGGGGATTGATCCACACTAATTTGCCTCAAACCCCTCCACCTCTGTAATCTGTACAGGGTCAATGAAGTTGTTGCAGCTTTGCCTCACTTCTATAGACTCTGTGTTCATCTCCTGAGTAAATAGGGATGCAAAAAAAATCTCCCCAAGTTTATGCTATCCTTTCATATGGATTACCATTCTGATCTTCCAGAGAACTATTTTTTTTCCCTTGCAATCTTTTTGCTTGTAACATATCTGCAGAATCCCTGAGGATTCTCCTTCACCTTGTCTGCTGGGGCAACCTCAAGCCTTCTTTTATTTCTTTCATAAGTGTTCACTTGAATTTCCTGTATTTCATAAGGACCCCGTTTGTTCCTATCTGCCTGTACCTGGTATGCACCTCCTTTTTATTGATCTGGGTGAGGAAACTCAAAAAGGTGTTGGAGCTGCATGCTGGGAGGTGGGGTAATGCGGGTTAAACTAAAGTTGCAGGGGGAATGGGAGCCTGAATAACATAACAGGTAGTGGAGAGGTTGTGAAGACAGACGTTGTTCAGGCCTCAGACAAAGTCAGGAATGAAAAAGTTGAGCATGGTGCAGTGAATATGCTGAGCCCTGTATATTTCAATACAAGGAGCAGTGTGGGAAAGCTGGATGTGTTCAGGGATGGATCAACACCTGGAATCAACATTAGGATCTGGCAACTGTGGACTAGGACAAGCTGCTTTCTGGCAAAGGTGTGCTTGGTAAATGGGAGGCCTTCAACACAAAATTTTTAAAGTACAAACTGGGTATGTGCATGTCAGAATAAAAGGTAAAGATAGAAACTGTAGGGAAGCTTGGTTTTCAAGAGATATTGTGACCCTGAAGCACCAAATGGAGTTGCACAACAGGAATAGACAGGCAGTTTCTTATGGAGTATAAGAAATGCAAGAGAACACATAAGAAATCAATCAGGATGGCTAAAAGATGGCATGAGGTTGCTGTCACAGAAAAGGTGAAGGATAATCCTCAGGGATTCTAGTGATAGGTTAAGAGCAAAAGGATTGCAAGGCACAAAGTTGGTCCTCTGGAAGACCGGAATGGCAATCCACGTGTGGAACCAAAGCAGATGGAGGCAATCTTAAATAATTTTTCATCTCTATTTACTCAGGAGATGGACAAAGATTCTATGGGAGTGTGGAAAAGCGGCACTAAAATCATGGACCCTGCACAGATTAAAGAAGAGAAGTTACTTCACTGTTTAAAATAGAATGTAGAATTCTACAGCATATCCCACGCCATTTAGACTAAAATGTTGTGCCAACCATGTAACCTACTCTAGTAACTTCCCAGAATTTCTCCAGCATATCATCCTCTATTTTTCTAAGCTCCATGTATCTATCTAAGAGGCTGTTAAAAGTCCCTGTTCTATCTGCCTGCTGACAGCACATTCCACACATTTCATTGTAAAAAAAACTTACCCCTGACATCCCTTTGGTATCCATTTCCAAGCACCTTAAAACTATGCCCCCTCGTGTCAACCATTTCAGCCCTGCGAAGAAACCTCTGGCCACCAACAGGCTCAATACCCCTCATCATTTTATGCACCTAAAAAAGTCTCTAAATATAAACAAGGAAATTATCCACTGCACAATATACTTTCCACAATTCAGTACTTTTACACAGACAGTTGTGTAAAAATGGCCCAAAGAATATCGGGGACAAACAGGCCCAATTCACCACAACCACAAACTGTTCCTGCTGCAACCATCCGGGAAACGGTACCACAGCAAAAGGAGCAACAGGCCCCGGGACATCATCTTCCACCAGGTCATCAGACTGATTAATTCATGCTGATACAATTGCATTTCGATGTTATATTGACCGTCCTATGTGCAAACTATCTACCATAAATTACACATTGCACATTCAGATGGAGATGTAACGTAAAGATTTCTACTCCTCATGTTTATGAACTATGTATCTAATAAAGTCAATTCAATTCACCCTCTCCACTATCTGTTCTGTCATTCTGGCTCCCTTTCCTCCTACAACTTATTTTAACCACATCACCCCCTCCCCTGTTCACAACCACTAGCAAGCCTTACCACTAGGATATTCATCCCCTCTTGTTCTGTTCCTATAACTAACGAATCCCCTATCAGCCCTTTGACTTTCCTCTGCCAGGTAATCCCTCCCAACAGTTTCTAAAATGATCCACCTGTTGTTGTGGGAGATGGGCACAAGAGTACTCTGCAATGCCTATTTAACCTCATTCCCCTTCCTGACTCTCACCCAGTTTCCTGTGTCCTGCACCTTGGGTGTAACTCACCTCTCTTCATGTCATATCTATCACCACCTCCAACTGCTGGATGACCTGGAATTCACCCATTTCAAGTTGCAGCTCATTGAAGTGCAGTGCTACAAGCTGCAGCTGGATGCACATCTTGAAGGTGAGGGCATCAGGGACACTGGAGGTCTCCCCTCCTTCCCTGCAATACCCCTCTAATTTGTAATAACCAGTGTGCAGATAAATCTTGTACTGTGCATTTTTTTACCCAGTGACAAAATGTGCACAGTGAATTTTATATAGAGAGATATTCATTTTCACAGCGAGCAAATCACTGTCAATAGGAACTTTGATCTCCTCTGGGTTTGATCGAGTTCATCTGCACTCTCAGACAACCTATGTAGCAGGCCTGGAACAGGAAATGGAGGATTTTCTCACCAAAGCTTTTGCACATTGTCCATATGTGGTTTGCTTGCTAAACTATGCATTAAAAAGTCAGATTTCCAAATATCACTCCACTTCTTCCCACTTGTAAATTCTCCAGCAACTCTTGCATCACCAAAATGCAAACAGGCATCACCAGTTTCTGTACTCTACATAAATATTCCCCCTGAACCCTCCCCCAGTGACTGACGGTGGTGAACTCAGTGATGGCAATGCCATTGAATATAAAGGGAAGGGCAGTAGTCTGTCTCCCTGGAGTCTGGTACATTTGTGATGTTAAAGCTACTTGTTGCCCAGGGTGTTTGATATCATTATGTACCCAGAGAGAATTGGACAAAACATGTTCTCACCGGTAGAAAAGTCCAGAGCAAGACGAGGTAGAACAAGCAGCTCACACAAAATGCTGGAGGAACTCAGCAGGCCGGGCAGCATCTTTGGAAAAGAGTACTAATGCTGATATCCTCCGGGATTTTGTGTGTTGCTTGAATTTCCAGCAGCTGTAGATTTTCTCTTGCTGCGGTTGGATGCAGAACAAAGGTGATTTCCTCAACAGCTGATAGAAAGATTTTATTCTCTTTTTCCGAATTCCTAATCCTTGCATTCAGATAGCTGGAGCTCAGCTCTGTCTGTGAGATCTATCTGCTCCCATTCCCTGATTAGCCGGAAGCTCCCCGGGGCCCGTGTACGGATCGTGGGGCTCAGAGAGATGAAAAAGACCTGCCTGTGCCGAGTTTGCGGGCCACAGTCTCCGGTTCGCACAGCAATTGTCACTCAATTAAAGTCGAAAAAGTCCTTACCTTTCCGCTCCTCCCGACATTGTGTATACTGCGCGCATGCGTAGTTATCGGAGACGGCAGCAATCCTAACGCATGCGCATTTGATCGGTGCTTCAAACGACAGCGAAATTTTAACCGCGGGGCTTTATGGGTAATCATGGTGCCATTAAAAATTTCTGCAAGCATCTGTTCCATGTCCGTAACTCAGATTTTTTTTTTTCTGTGTAGAGAACTTAGCAGTTTTCTTAACGCAGAAAGCGGCTCCGATAAACGATACAATTATTATCAACATGCATTTCGTGTATCGAATGCCAAAGTACAATCCTCTTACAAATGCAGATGTGAAACAAAAGAGATTCTGCAGTTGCTGGAAACACAGACACACACACACACACACACACACACACACACACACACAATACTGGAGGAACTCTACAGTTCAGGCGGCAACTAAGCAGAGGAGTACACAGTCTAGACATGCTGAAGGGGCTCGGCTTAAATGCTGCCGATTAATTCCTCTCCACATTTGCTGCCTGATCTGATGATTACCTACAATGTTCTGTAGAAATTAACCATTTTGTTTTTCAATTAACCACTTTCCAAATGATTCCCATCTTTCATTCATAGCCACATCCTGCTGGTCCGGTTCCTCTTCCTCCTCCTGCTCGTAACCTCCAGACCCCATCTCTTTCCAGAGCCCCAAAGCCCTGATTGGTGCTGGTAACTCTTTGATTTCTGACTCTGCTCCACCGAAGATTCACTCGCTAGTCTGCTGTCAGGCTTAAGAGGTGCATGGCAACAACCCGGCTGTCTGAGGCACAGTCCTTTGAAATTGGTGAAAATGTCACAAAGTTTGAAAAGAGCAGGGAAAAAGGAGTTAAGCCACCTTAGTCCAGAGCCCTGGGGAAGGTCAAATACTCAGCGAGCTCATCGTGTCAATTAGTCTGGGGAAAATAATAAAGGCCATTCATGCAGGTGTGTAAGAAGATGAGACGCATTGATTGTGTGAAAAGTCAGAGTCTGTTTTTTCACCAGGGCTGAGATGGCCAACACGTGGGGGGCATAGTTAAGGTGCTTGGAAGTAGTTCAAGGGAGGTGTCAGAGATATATATTTTTATACAGATAGTGGTGGGTGTGTGGACTGTACTGCCAGCGACGGTGGTATAGACGGGTACAATCGAGACTTTTAAGAGAATCTTAGATAGGTACACGGAGCTTAGGAAAATAGAGGGTTCTGTCGTAGGGTAATTCTAGGCATTTTCTCGAGCTGGTTGCTGTGGCCCGAAGGACCTGTAATTTGCTGCAGATTTCTCTAATTCTGGGAATTCAAGGGAAATCTCTTCTCCCACGGAGTGGTGACAAGTTGCAATAGGGAGAGTGAGAGATAAATTTTAAAATACTGATATGGAACAGAAACCTGGGCAGAGAGCAGATAGACCGAGTGGCCTTACTAGTGTACATCGTGAGTTTGGCAGTGACATTAAGTACCTGCGACATTGGATTTGATACAGAATTGATGTATCTTTCACAGATCCACAATATTAAACGCCAGTGGAGCGCTGTCTTCTCCCGCATCTCTAACTCCACATTTAAGGATCGGTGGCATTCAAACGCTGGTAAACGCAACATGTACAACACACTGGAGGACCTCAGCAGCTCGGGCAGCATCCATGAGAACGTTGTGTAGAGGGGGTTTCTTATTAGTATAAGGGGGTTTCTTCTTTGGGAGGGTTTATTTTTCTTTTTTGTTACTGCGTATGTTAATCAAATGGCTTCTTTGTTTTGTTAAAAGTAGGAATGCTTCTTTGTGGCAAGAGAGTGCTGAAAGCTTGTTTGAGTTAAATTTACTGATAACGGGAATTGTATTCATTTGTTAACCAATTGGAATTAATGTTATTCTCTCTTCTGGGTCTGTAAGCTATTGTTGGCGGGCTTTTGGGGAGATCGCTGCGATGGGGTGTGTGAGAGAGAGAGAGGACGCGATGCTGTAAATTAGGTGAGGAACGGACCCCGAGTGGGGGTCCGAGGCCAGATGTTCGGCAAGGAGAGAAGACGAAGGTAGATGTGCTTGGTTGATCACTCCGAGTGGTCCTGAGCTGCGAGTCGAGGAGTTCGGAGGGGATCAAATGGTGGCCAGAAGACTTTGTTAATTGAGCTCCAACGGTTGTGCACGAAGTGGTTTGGAGTTTGATAAGACTTGGCGCCTTTTCTTTATTTTCTTTTCCTTTATATATATATATTGTATCATTATTAATCACATAGTTCTAGTAATATCTATAAAGTGTTATAATTTAATTGCATATGGTGTGCTGTCTATTATTATTTTATTAAACCCAGTGTTTCGAGCTGCTTGTGAGGACTTGTGTAATAGCCACGGGCCGGTACCGAATTCAAACGAGAGCCGGTGGCGATACTGCCTGGGGGAAGTATCTCAGGGTGAGACCCTCTTAGTGGACGTTCCGAAATACCACGAGGGAGGGGAAGACACCTCGGTTAGAGGGAGGTCGCTGCGACTGGGCCCTGAAGACGTGGGAGACTTAGGCAGCGTGAGTGTGGAGAATAGTGCGCTGAAGAGCCACACTGTCATTGACCAGAATACGGCCCTGCGGGCCGAACAGGCGATGGTCTGTCTGAGTGGTGCGAAGTGGTTTAAGGTGCTGGATCTGAGGAGCGGATGTTGCCAGATCCCAGTTATTGAGGCCGACAAGGAGAAGACAGCCATTATAGGTCCCCTAGCATTCTTCCGGTACGAAAAGATGCCAGAGCCCTTGCAAACTTCCCGCGGGGCATGTGGAAGACCATGGGGGATGTGGAGGTGCTTGGGATTTTGGCGTATGTGGATGTTCTCCTGGTATTTGGATTTGCCTCGGGAGAATCTGAAGCGAGACTGTTGCAGGAGCGACTGAGAACTAAAGAGCTAAAGCTTTCTCTGGACACGTGCCAGGTCAGGCGAAGGTCGCAGCTCGTGAGTGACTGTCTCTACGGAATCAAGTTTGATGTGGAGATGGAGAGGCCAAATTCTCAGCAGAAACCGGAGAAAGTGATCCGGAATCAGTTGGAAGACCAAGAACGTTATCTGATTAAGAGTAACAGCAAACCGAGAGCCCGGAGAGGGGAGTTTGAGGCGGTGAAGCAATTGCGGACAGATCTTGGAAGAGGGAAGCGGAAGTTTGAAGGGAACCTGAAGATGACCATCGACAGTCCAAATGAAGTGGAAACCCTGAAGGTTGACCTTGAAGAAGTCATCAGGAAGGAAAAGCTGGAGATAAGTGCAGTGAATACAGAATTGTTGAGACTGTGGCGGGAGTTGGAGGAGCCAGAGAGGAAGCTGATGTCTCGATTGCGGGAGGCTGAAGAGTCTGGGGGAGCAGTGCAGGCCGCGTGTTTCCGTTTGGAGAAGATCAAACAGCAGCTACCGATCGCAGAAGTGAGGATGAATGCGGATTCGAAGGATGATGCGCTGGATGTGTGGCACATGCTGCCTTTTGCTGACTTTCCCTCGATTGAGGAAGAGAACTTGAGCCCTTCTACCACTGAGTCAGGTGCAGTGGGGAGGGTTAGCCGTGGGCAGCAGGGGGCTCAGAGTTGCAAGGGGTTATGAGTGAGAGATTGAGAGAGGAGTTGGCAAGCGGACCCGAGGTATCCCCGGTTGTGTTCGAGCCTGGAGGGATTTGCTGAAGGGGTACGGAGGTCTCGGAGGGTTAAGGAACTCCCAGATAAGTTGACCTATGTAGCGCCTGAGGAACAGGGCGTGAGGTCTACTGTTTGGGGAGCAATGTCACTGTTTGTGCCTGGGTTAGGGTGTGTATTGGCAGGAAGGGTTGGGGAGTTATTTAGAAGTCATGAGGACATGACTTTTATTTGCTGGGGGAGAGTGTAAAGGGCGTTTCTTCGTTGTAACTCCTTCTGTTAATCAAAATGGCTTCTTTGACTTGTTAAAAGTAAGAATGCTTCTTTGTTATAAAAGAGTGCTGGAAGCTTGTTTGGGTTAAAATTTACTGATAACGAGAATTGCATTCATTTGTTAACCAATTGGGATTAATGTTATTCTCTCTTCTGGGTCTGTAAGCTAGTTTTGGCGGGCTTTTGGGGAGTCGGCCCGAGGGGATGAGGGAGAGAGGACGCGAGGCTGTAAGCTGGCTGACGGAACCGAGGCCAGGTTGTAGATGTACATCTGTACAAAAATGACAGGAAAAATATAAATGGACCGTGACCAATGGCTACAACCGCGACAGCGCAGGGATCTACCTGCAAATTAACTGTGATTGTGCAGGTAGCTCATTGCATTAGTTTCCACTCAATAGTACCGATTACAGAAACAACATACCATCTCGATTTCAGACAAAACCTCGGCTCAGCAGCAGATTCTATTGGTGCCAGATATTGTTACAATCAGAAACTATTTCTGCCCAATCAATTCTAAGTGCTGACTATAGACAGCACAATGCGACAGATTCTGTGAACACAGGACAGGGCCTTTCTGTGAAGTTTCTGTCCATATTCCACTTCTATCGACCGCTTCAAGGTCGCAGTTTTGCAATTCCCGCCATGTGCTCTTCGGTCAGAGTAAAGAATGTTTCAGTGTCAGTAAGTGTTACCAGGGAAAGCTTGACAGCTTGATTAGGGTCGATATTTTTGTTCTGCTTTCGGCGGAGCAGGGGGTTTGGGGTGTGGCGATCGGCATGCTGTTCTAGTGCATTTAAAACGACAGTGATTAGTTTTAGTAACAGAAACCAACGAGCATACATTGACTCATCGCAGAATTCGGACTCTGCCAGTGCAGTCGCACGGTGCACGATGTACCTATTGCAAAACTATGAAAATGCATGTCTATTGTCTCCCTTTTTCCAACTCCAGACCCTCAGTCAAACAAAGCAGGTCACTCCAGGATGGCATTAAAGCCACAGCACGGCCAATCTCACGATAACACAGTCACCCTCCTCCTTGCAACATCCTCGTTAATTTTGTCGACACTCTTTCCACTTTAACCACATTTCGCACTCTCTGAATCTCACACACACACACACAGACACACGCACAACCCCCTTCCGGAAATAGCACAAGATAGATCCGTGATTATGAGGATCTGGGGACCGTTCTGGAGACACTGCAGCCGCCTCCAGACTCTGCTCAGTGCGCGGCTTGATTGATCGACTGAAACACCGAGGTGAACGGATATTTCACCGCGCTGATCACCTGCTTCCTGAACTTCGACTGAGTCACCGCGTAAATAAATGTGTTCGTGCAGCAGCTGAAATTCTTCAGCAAAGCTCCGACCATATGGAAGATCCATTCAGAATCACTGAAATCCATGAATCGTATTCCTTTGATCTCATAATACAGGAAATTTACAACCAGTGTCATCCACAGGAGGATGAAGCTGCCGGAGAGGGTGAAGAGTAAAACCACAGACCTCCTCCGGCTCTCCATCTCCGGGTCCCTGCTGTTCTCCCCCTTGCTCTGACCCCTCAGCCCCTTACGGACCCGACTGGCCACAACAATGTGCCTGACCGTCAGAGCGTTGAGAAGCAGAATCACAGCGAAAGGGATGAACGGATTTAAAACTATGTCGAGTCAATCGTATAATACCCACCCGAGGTCAGTGAAAGTGTTGGCCCTGAGTTCACAGAATCACGGTACATTGTTGACTATCTGTCTGGGTTCCCAGAGGAAGAAGCGGGGAATGCTTTTTTCAGAAAGGACAGCATGCCGGTTGTTGTGAGAACCACAGCAGCAGTTTTCCCCGTGCAATATTTTGTTTTCATCTTCTGACAGCAGATGGCGACAAACAGATTGAAAGTGAAGGTGACGGTGAACCAAACAGAACAGTATGTGGCTGTGAGCCTCCGAACCTCGATAACACTGCAGACATGGTAAATCTTCATAAAATTCCACGGAAAGTAATGATATAAGACATGACGTACAAGGACCTCTATGACACGGTCAGGAGATCCCCGCTGCCATGCCCACCAGGTAGCGAGTGGTGCAGGTAGAGAGGACGCACTTTCCCAGGGACAGGATCACAATTGCCGCTAAATCCACTGCGGGGAGAGAGCAGAGCACAGACACCGTGCATTATTAAACTCATTCTCCGGGAATGGCCACAGGTTCGGGTTTCAGCCAGAGGTCAGGAGACTAGGTATGGTGACCGGCTGCTCATCCAACACCAAACATGGGTCACACTGTCTCTGACCTGCCTTCTTCAATGTGGAGATAAGGTGATGTGACCGTAATCGTCGGGGTTAAACAGTAGCGCTATGAACAACAACGATCTGTGTTCATCCCGTTTCCGTCACTGATTTAACCGTGACTGCCCAGACCTCTGGAAACTCAGCAGCTGACGGGGCCGGGACAGTCTCCGGGGATCAGAGGGGGATCTCATTGAAGCCTTCTGAATGTAAAAAGAGCTAGGCAGAGAAGATGTGGGAAAGATGTTTCCCATGGTGGGAGAGGCTCGGACAAGTGGGCACAGCCTCAGAAAAGAGGGGCGCCCCTTTAAAACAGAGATGCGGAGGAATTGTTTTAACCAGAGGGTGATTAGTTTGTGGAATTTGTTGCCACATGGTCTTGTGGCAGCCAGTTCGCCGGGTATATTTAAGACAGAGATTGATAGCTTCTTGACTGGGCATGTCATCAAGGTTACGGGGAGAAGGCCGGAAACTGGGGTTGAGGATAAGGGAAAAAACGGATCAGCCCTGACTGAACGGCGGAGCAGAATCGATGGGTCAGATGGACTAATTCTGCTCCTATGTCCGATGGTCTAATAGTGCCAAAAGGGAGACAACACAGACAAAATGCTTGGGGAACTCAGCAGCTGCGGCCACATTGAAGAGACACTCAAATTATGCGACCGATGCCTTGCTTTCGGGCAAAACGGGGCACTACGTTACTTCGGGTCTCTGAGCGAAAGCCGGGCCAACATAGTAACCAGATACTGAGTGGCTCCGCTACTTCTACAGCGCAGCTCATTTCAGCATCCCACGTCAGTAGGTCCGGGACTCAGGTTCAGGAGATCGGACCCAATTATTGACATACAGTCAATAGAATGTGACTGTGACAGGATCCACAGGAAGAAGAGAAACACAGGATCAGTAACACAGTCCGAGAACTTGAAAATGCAAGCCACTCCCAGTCACACCATCCCAGAGTGGTGTCCGTCCCGAAGACTTGTACAACTCTGGAGACGGTGCCACTGAAAGTCTCCTAGTCTCTCCTTCCTGGAGAGCTGCCTGTCCCCAGCACTAGGATAACATAGAAAACGTGCCATTAGAACTTCCCAGGCACACCTTCCCGGGGGATATCCGGCTCTCAACTCTGGGATAACATGGACAAGTACCATTGAAAATTCCCAGTCACACCTTCCAGGAGGATAACCGGCTCCCAAAACTGGAACAACTCTGGAGAGGATGTCATTAAAGGACCAAGTATACACTCCGGTCAATAACTCATAAACAGTCAACACCGCAGTGTATAACATTCCTAGTCTCACATTCCCGGAGAGCCGCCTGTCCCCAGCATTGGTACCACTCTGAACAAAATTCCATCAAATGCAAGAGCAACGTTCCAGTCAATCCTGTGAGTTAGAAGAGAGACAGGGGTTTAGTTCAGTTTGTTATTTAATCAGAATATTGAAGAGTCAGGATCGATATCACTCTCGGATATTACTGTCACGAGCATCAAGCGGGAAGCTTGTAAAATGACACCAAGCTCCCAACACTGGGACGACTCAGGACAGTCACTCCGGTCAATAACTCATAAACAGTCAACACCACAATGTATAACATTCCTAGTCTCACATTCCCGGAGAGCTGCCTGTCCCCAGCATTAGGACCACTATGAACACAATTCCATCAAATGCAAGAACAACGTTCGAGTCGGTCCCGTAAGTTAGAGGAGAGGCAGGGGTTTCGTTCCGTTTGTCATCAAACATGAAAAATTAAAATATTGAACAGACAGGATCGATATCACTGACGGATATTACTGCCACGAACATCAGCGAGAAGCTTGTAAAATGACCCCAAACAGCTCATACCGGTTAACAGACAGAACTGCCGGACACGAATATCTGTGCTCACTCACCAGGAACTCCAATGACGACAACGAACACGTTCAGTATTTTGTCCACACGGAGGTAACTAACAAACAACGCAGGCATTTTCTCTGGTCAGTGATCTGTCCCCGTGAGCTACAGGCGATCTCCAGGAATGAAATCTCAAGGCTGCACATACCTGCGGTTTCAATAATATTTACCGACTCCACGGGGACAGGTTTCAACAGATTTAAAAATAAACGTTTTCAAAATCATTTACAAATTGATTACGTCAGCCAAGTGTAATCACGGTCTGCAAAATCGTGATTTACTGAGTGAATTTATTATGAAATCAATGGAAATTGTGATGTGACTAAGGGTTGTCAATTGCGAATTGCATTCCTGCAGCAAAGGGGATATTGTTTCAAACTCCATCAGACCCAACTCTCCACCTCTCCTTGTGTCAGTGCGACTCTTGTCCATCGGCTGAGCAGACAAACAGAGAGTGAAGCGGCCTCTCCACTCTGATTCTCCACCTGTTGTAATCACAGCTTATCTCACTGTAACCTCATCTCTCTCTCCCGATAAGAGAAACCACACTCAGCTTGTTCGAGTAAAGTGTACCAGACTTTGTCCTGGGTCTTTAATATGTTTACGTTCATCACCACTGTGACAAATGTTTACTCTGATATAATAAACTTCTGCATTCTGTTTGTCCTACATAGAACAGAGAAAGGTAAAGAACAGGAACAGACCCTTCGGCCCACATTCACTGTGCTAACCATGACGTAATATAAAACGGAACCTTCCTACCAACACTTGGTCAGTCCCCCTACATTCCCTGACTGTCCGTGTGTCAACCCCCTCTACAGTAATCTTGGGCTTCTGAGATCTCAGTTCTCAGAAACGTTTTGACCATCTGTGTGGATTTGCTGGAACCGAAAAAAGTGACTGAACCTTCAAATTTGTCTCATCAATTGCAAAGAGATTCCACTGTAAATCTGTTCCTTTAGAGGAACCGTTTGTCAGACACAACAAATTGAATTGTTACAGTGTAGCTTGTGGTCTTGTATTGAATCACCTATTGGTAACATTTTCACCAGGATTATAATCTCTTGACGTAGTTTAAGTTGGAGGGTCTCTGCCGAAAGTATATCTATTTATGATGATAAATGAACACTTCCATATCCACAAACCTCACCAGTATCTTAAGTGACTTACTCACAGTTAGAAATCTTGGGTAGTCTTTCAGTATCAACCCGTAATGTCCACCAAGCTCAGGAATGTAAGGGGGTGTCAGATAAGAAATTGTATTTGTCTATGTATAATTTCCACCGCTCTGTATCACACTGCATTGGCCCTTAAACTCGTAACACTGATCGCTCTTTCACCGAAGCACTATATCAACCCCTAATCTAATCCGGCAGTCCCCTCTTTCTACACAGTGCTGCATCAGCCCCGAAACCGATCCCACTGCCTCTCTCTGTCTCCACAGTACTGGATCAGACGATAAAATAACCACTGTTTGCCACTGCACAAATACCACTCCCCCATTTCTCTGCAAATCACTGTAAAAGCCCATAAAATAATCCCACTGCCCCATTTCTCTCCACATTACTGTATCTGCCCCTGTTTCTCTCCCTAAACTGTTTGACCCTAAACTGTTCCAATTGCCAGCTCTTTCTCCACAGCACTATGTCGACCCCGAAATTAATCCCATGGCTCCCTTTTTTCTCAACAGTAATGCATCGGCCTTTAAACTGTTCTCGGTAACACATCGTTCTTCACAGCACTGTCACAGAGAGTGAGGGAGGGAGTGGGAGAGAGAGAGAGAGAGAGAGAGAGAGAGAGAGAGAGAAAGTGGAGTGAAGGAGGGAGAGGGCGAGAGAGAGAGGGAAGGAGGGAGGGAGAGAGAGGGAGAGAGAGAGAGGGGAAAGGGAGAGGAAAGGAGAGACAGAGGGAGAGAGAGGCGCAAGGAGTGCAGAAAGACACAGATTCTATGATTATTTGATGGGGACTCTCGCTTTGTTCCAGTGGAATGATTTGCCTCGCGTTGCCGCTCAGTGATGACTCCGATGCTCTCTCAGTATTTCCACGTCCAGCCACTTGTTTCCGTCTCTACGGGAACTTTGCCGTTCCCTCAATCCTGCGTTGAGCCATTGCCTCCGTTCACCATGACCGAGTCTGCCGTTCCTGCGCACATGTCTCCCGTCCTGCCGGTGACCACAGTGACACGACCTGCCTTTCGCCCATCACCCAGAAATCTACCTCTCTCTAAAATACACACAACCGCTGCCTGTACACCGGTTCGTTAATACAAATATCGAATCAGCCAATCACGTAGCACTACCTCAATGCATAAAAGTGTGGAAACAAGATCAAGACGTTCAGATCTTGTTGAGCCCAAACTTCATAAAAGGGAAGACAGAAACTCAAACTGACAAATGTGTGACAGAATTGCGCAGAGGAGCGTTTCTGAATGGGCAAAAGGTATGCACTTTCAATATCTGTGATTAATTTCGGAGAAATGTATACAATACACATCCTGAAATTCTTTCTTCACAAGCATCCACGAAAACAGAGGAGAGGCCCAAACAATGATGATAGTTAAAACGTCGGAGCCCCCAAAGCCCCCACCCCAGCACCCCCTCCCACACACAAGCAACAGCAAAGCAAAGAACCCCCATACCCCAACAGCAAGGGATACCAACAGCCCCCACCCCCACAGAACACTCTGGCGCGCAGCAAAGCATCAGTAAAGACACAGACTTGCAGTGAACCAAGGATTACCCGTTCACCCGGTATTCGACATACCGCAGGCTCTCTCTTTCACTAATAATGGAAAAAGAGCTGTATCCGTTTCACAGCGACATGGGAGAGAGGAAAAAAAGTCTCACTGAGGTTATAAGTCCGTTGACTCGATTCTTCTCGAGATCTGCGCCCAGAGTGTCGGCACCAAAAACCCGCAGCACTTCGTCACAACACCCGGCAGCCAACCCGATACTCACGATGCTCCGGGGCAAGGTCACGTCCCCAGAGCCGGGAAATCCCGAATCCCTGAAGGCGTGCTCGTCTTCCAGGGATATCAAAATGCGGCCGGTGGTGACCCCCTGACAGTGGCTCCCATTCCCGCATATAACCAAAGTGAGCGTGTAACTCCAGGTGAGGGTCTTGAAAGGAACCCCCAAACCCTGAAGCGCTACAGGAAGGGATATCAAAGATAGAAGTAAAGCTGTTTCATGCGTCATCTGTTGTCGGCCCCCTACCAACACATACTGCACTCTGCCCTACAACTCCTCACAGCCCCCCACTTTGCTCTCGTGACTACACCCCTCTCACACCTGAAACCACCACGGTGGGCTTCACAGCTGAACAGGTCAGAAGACAGCTGAGACGTCTCCACCAAAGCAAGGCTGCAGGCCCGGATGGTGTCAGCCCCAGGGCGCTCAAAACCTGCCCCCCCCCCAGCTATGTGGAGTACTTCACCATGTCTTCAACCTGAGCCTGAGTCTCCAGAGGGTTCCTGTGCTGTGGAAGACGTCCTGCCTTGTTCCTGTACCGAAGCTCCAGTGACTTCAATGACTACAGACTGGTGGCATTGACCTCCCACATCATGAAGACCCTGGAGAGACTTGTTCTAGAGCAGCTCCGTCTTATGGTTAGGCCACACTTAGACTCCCTCCACTTTGCCTATCAGCCCCGACTAGGAGTTTAGAATGCCATCGTCTACCTGCTGAACCGCGTCTACACCCACCCGGACAAGCCGGCGAGCACTGTGAGCGTCATAGACTTTTACTTCTCCAGTGCGTTGAACACCATCCGCCCAGCTCGGCTGGGTGAGAAGCTGACAGTGATGCAGCTGGATGTTTCCCTGGTGTCATTGATTATTGATTACCTGACTGGCAGACCACAGTACGTGGGCTTGCAACACTGTGTGTCAGACAGAGTGGTCAGCAGCACTGGGGATCCACAGGGGACTGTCCTGTCTCCCTTTCTCTTCAACATCTACACCTCAGACTTCAACTACTGCACACATCTTGCCATCTTCAGAAGTTTTCTGATGACTCTGCCATAGTGTGATGCATCAGCAAGGGAGATGAGGCTGAGTACAGGGCTACAGTGGGAAAATTTGTTACATGGTGTGAGCAGAATAATGTGCAGCTTAATGTGAAAAAAACCTAAGGAGCTGGTGGTGGACCTGAGAAGGGCTAAGAAAGCTAACGATTACCCCTGTTTCCATCCAAGGGGTCAGCGTGGACATATATAACCATATAACAATCACAGCACGGAAACAGGCCATCTCGGCCCTCGTAGTCCGTGCCGAATGACATGGTGGAGGACGGAGGATTACAAATACCTGGGCATACGATTTGACAATAAACTGGACTGGTCAATGAACAATAAGACTGTCTACAAGAAGAGTCAGAGCCGTCTCTGTTTTCTTAGGATACTGAAGTCCTTTAACATCTGCGGGACGATGCTGAGGATGTTCTACGAGTCTGTGGTGGCCAGTGCTATGATGTTTGCTGTTGTGTGCTGGGGCAGCAGGCTGAGGGTAGCAGACACCAACAGAATCAACAAACTCATTCGTAAGGCCAGTGAAGTTGTGGTGGTGGAACTGGACTCTTTAACGGTGGTGTCTGAAAAGAGGATGCTGTCCAACTTGCACGTCATCTTGGAAAATGACTCCCATCCGCTCAATGATGTACTGGTTCGGCACAGGAGAACATTCAGCCAGAGACTCATTCCACCGAGATGTAACACTGAGCGTCACAGGAAGTCATTCCTGCCTGCGGTCAACAAACTCCTCTCTCGGACACTCTGAGCCAAAGGGCTGGTCCTGGACTAATTTCCACTTGACATAATTTACTATTATGGCTTAATTATTAATGGTTTTATATTGCTATATTTCTACACTGTTCTTGGTTGGAGCGACAGTAACGAAACTCAATTTCCCTCGGGATCAATGCAGTATGTTGTCTGATTAAATTACAGCAGGCAATATCTTAATATTCCCTGACCGGGAATCGAACCCGGGCCGCGGCGGTGAAAGCGCCGAATCCTAACCACTAGACCACCAGGGAAACTGATGATGCGTTGCACACTGCAATAGATACTAACAGATCAGAAAAAATACGAAACAAAACCGATCGATAAATAATAATCATCATCATGAATAAATGTGATAAATATGGTCATGTAACTACTGCTCAGCACTTTGCATATCTTTTGTTCACCCGGCGCTTCTGGTTAAGGGACACTCTGGACTCTGAATGAATCAGTCAGAAACACTCGCTCTGCAGTGTCTTGATAAAGATGGTGACATTTAGATTCTCTTATGAGCTTTGGGTCATTTTTGTTTCTGCCTGTCGCCTCGAAACAATTCAGTAGTCGGCCCTCCGATTCCCGCGACAGTGTTGCCGATACATCTGATGTCTTGTTCCTCACCCTCCGCCTGGATGGAGGTAGGAGAAATAAAATCAAACGTTCAGAATGCCTGAAATATGGTCCGGGGGTGGAATGGTAGGCTTTCCTGATCGTGCCCTAACTATGGTCGTGTGTGCAGGAGGCCCTTGAACAGAGGATGACGTGCTGATGACAAATGAGCTTAGATTTTATTAAACAAGCCTGATAGAAACCCCCGCAATTATTGGAAAGTCCTCAGGGTAGGCAGTTCCTTGTTTGCCGATCGCGGTATTCAGTACATGGTATGCTTGATTAACATCTGCTCTGGCGGTATGTGAAGTGCCGTCCGGATCAATGAGGAGAACCTCTCGGTAAACAGCACCGACAGAATTCAAACATTGGGTGTTGTGATTGGGGGAACAAGGGTGCGGCAAGACCGCTATATGGGCAGAGCATGAAGAATTTATCATGAAACAACACGCTGTTCAACATCCACCATCTTCCGCCCCCACCCCGCTCCCCACCCCCTGCACCATAATACCGTCTTATCTTCTCCGAACGGTGGAATCCTTCCGGCTGTTCCACCGAACTGAGCCATGTCTCCATGAAACAGAGAAGACAGCAGCCCCTCATTTTCCTCCGAAACTGCAACGTTGCACTTACGAAAATCCATCTTGTTTTCAAGTAATTGGCCTTTGGCTAAGAAGCTGCAGGTAAGCGATCCTTCATCGCCCGTCGATTTAGTCTGGCTTGAAGTCATCCGAACCGACCTCTTTTCCGGCAATGGTAATGGCTGACCTTCGCTGATCGCTGAAAGGTGCCGCACCGGCATTCCCGAGAGTCAAATCCACCTGGTCTTTCAGCAGCTCGTTAAACTGCTGAGTAATTTAGACAGATCAACAGTACGTTTCTTAAAGGGAAATTAAGGGCTTCACAGAGCAGCTACAGTGGGTCAGCAGAAATACATCCAGACATTTTGCGAGCTGTCGGCAATACGTCGCTTGTATCGCCAGTGTCATCGTGGATCTTTGGATTTATAAACAAATCTCAACTTTCCTAAAGCTTTGTCAGTTTTCCGTGTGGGAGGATGCTCGGGAAGGATCAGTAGTTTGGCTTTCACAATGAGGAAGTAAATTGGATTGGCTTTTGGGTACTTTGGGGAAGTTGGAGTGTGGTAATGGATGGTTGTCTCTCTGACTGGGGACCTGTGACGAGTGGAGTGTCCCAGGGATCGTTGTTGCGTCCATTGTTGTTTGTCATCTTTATCAATGATCTGGATAATGATGTCGTTAACTGGATCAGCAAATTTGCCGATGGCAACAACCTTACGGGTGTAGTTGACAACTAGGAAGAGTACCGGAGCATGAAACGGGATCTGGACCAGCTGGAAAAAATGGGTTGAAAAATGTCAGATCGGAATTAACGCAGACACGTGTTAGATGTTGCATTTGGGAGGGCCAGCCAGGGTTGGTCTGACCCAACGAGCAATAAGACACTGAGGTGTACGGTAGAATAAACGAATCTGGGAATGCAGATCCATAATTCAGTGTAAGTTGCGGCACAGTAAGATAGGGTCGTAAAAACAGCTTTTCGCACATTGGCTTTCATAGACCAAAGTACGGAGTACAGGAGCTGGGATGATACGTTGCTGTGGTTTAAGGATTTATTGGGGCCCAATTTAAAACATTGTGTGCGGTTGTGCTCAGCTATCTGCAGGAAAGATGCAAATAAGACTGAAAGAATGCAGAAAAAGAATTACACAGGTATTGCCGGTACTGAATGTTTTTAATTAAAAGGAAAGTTTAAATATATCAGCACGTTATTTCCGAGCGGGTAGGAGACAGAGGGGAGATTTGATAGAGGTATACAACATTATGAGGCGTATAGAGAGTGTAAATGCAAGCGGGCTTTCTCCACTGATGTTGGGCGAGAATACATCTGGCGATATTGGGTGAAGGGTGAAATGTGGAATGTTTAAGGGAAACATGAGGGGAAGCGTCTTCACCCAGAGGGTGGTCAGAGTGTAGACAGTGCTGCCAACACGTGGTAATTGAGATTCCGATTTTAACGTTTAAGAGTTGATTGGGGAAGTACACGGATGAGAGAGATATGGATGGCCACAGTCCGGGTGAGGACGATGGGAGTAGGCAGTTTAAATATTTCCACACTGACTAGACGGGCTGAAAACCCTGCTTCTGTGCAGTGGTTCCCTATGGATGTCTGACTGTATGTCTGGGTTAGAGCTTTAGTGACCCACAGCACCGACCAATCCAGAAAGTCGTTGATATTGCTTTATCCCTCTGTCCTTGCACACACTGAAGCATGGAGACTGAGTTAATGGATGGTTACAGCAAAAGAAGATGGAAGCTTTTGAAATTGTTTATTCTGTATTCTCCTATTGCCTGCGATGCTTTTGAAGGAAGACAAATGTGAGCCCGGATATGTGCTCCGCTCTCGCTGCGTTTTCAGTTTGTGTAGTTTTGTCTGTTGCATTTATTACTGATTTCAGAGGGAGACACGGATTCCACACCGGCCATGTGGATTCAGGATTAAAATGATTGAACTATGAGCGTATCTACACCCGATACGATAAAACCACGATTCAGAGGTAAATTAGCTTTAGGATAAATGGGTGTGTACTTGAATTGGGAATTTAGAATTGGTGTTTTGGAAGGCTGGTTCTTTTAATAAGCGCCAGAAGCTGCTGCTGGGCACTTTGAAATGCTGGTTTTAAGTTGTAGGGCTCCACTGGAAAAGATGTTTTGTAGACATTGTAGCATTTGCCCTGTAATATGTAAATGACCCGTCAGTTCAGAAAACGCGCTGGTGCAGTCAGTAGCTCGGCCATTTGCTTACGTCTTCAGCCCGAATTCCATTAATTATCCGGGTGCCGCTGTGTGGTCAGATTAAAAAGATTAATTACTCAGCCCTATTTCTCGGAGCACTGTAACTGCAGACTCGCAATAGAGTTGTAAAGTGTACCGAAGTTTCGACTCTCTATGCACAACACGGCTGCCATTTGTCTTCCAGCCAGAATTTATTCTGTCAACTACATCATCTGCCTTCTGTTAGGAAGCCAATACTGAATCAACGCAGCCAGGTTTCCCTCGATCCCATGCCTCCTGACTTTCTGAATGAGTCTACTATGGGGAACTGATCAAACGCCTGACCATAATTAATGCACCCACATCGACTGTCCTGGTTCATCCGTTAGTTTTATTTTCACTTTTTCAATTAAATCAATCTGGCTCATTAATGACAACATACCATGCTTTCTCTCCGTAGCCAGACTACGTTTCTCCAAATACTCATTAATACCCTCTTTAGTAATCGTCTCCAGTTGTTTACCCACTACTGATGTAAGAGACCATGGTCTATAATTCCAAGAAGTATCCCTGCTATTTTTCGTCAACAAATGAATAACATTTTCTACGCTCCAATCTTCTAGTTCTACTTCCGTGGCCAGCGAAAACACAAATATCCTGTCCAAAAGCTCAGCAGTATCTGAGTTTGGCTTCCAAAATTGGCAGGACTGTAACTTTTCCGGCAACGAGGAATCATCTTCAATAATGTTTTCCCAAGTTTCCAGCGCATCCTCTTTCTCAGCGTCGTCACGTTCGAGCCTATCTGCATTATTACGTTGTGGGCACATTGATCAATACATTCAGTAAGGATCTTCACTGTTTCCTTTGTCTCCAGACACAAGTTTTCCTCTTTTACCTCTGATTTGCCCACGCTCTTCCCAGTCTCCTCCTGTTCTTCACAGTGCAACTCGTCAAGGATTTCTCAAATCCCCCATCACTCTTTTAAGTCCACTGTTATATTCCCTCCTGTCTACATTGTGACTCGCTGTAGCCTTACCTGATCGTTTCTTCCTGTTCTGTAAGTATCGTTCTTTCTTCCTCTTGACGTGTTGTCCAAATTCCTTGTCTCCCAGGGTTACTTTACACTGTTATCCTTTCCCTGCGTCACTGTGACAAGTCTATACTGAACCCCGTGTCAGTGCTCCCTAAACAATCCTCACATATGTGTTGCGTAATACCCCGAATGCATCATTTCCCAATGTACCTTCCTAAAATCCTGCCAGGCAGCACCATAATTCGCAGACCGCCAATTAAACACACTCCATACTCTCTGGTCCTATCCCTGGGCAAAGTAAATGGAGGGGAGTTCTGTCCTATCTTTCTGAAATGAGATCCGCGGACAGATCTGTCACCTGACCAGTTTACTTTACTAATATTAGATCCGGTACGTACTGTTCACTAGTGCGCCTGTCTTCTTGTAGTGACATGAATCCTCCCTGGACACTAACAAGAAATTATGCCATAATTAAATATTTACCCTGGGGAGATGCCAAAGAACATTATGGATGTTTCAGTTACTCATGTAAATAACCTAGAAAATGTCCAAGCCCCGCTTCACGATCGGTTCCTCACTGTTCCAGTTGCTATTTTTTTTGTTAGAGGGCGGCTGTACAGAATACTCCAAATGTTTCTGAGTTCGTCTCACATTTTATTAAAAAACGAACGCTCCACATTGTCCTCCCTTTCTGCGGTTGCGATACTGTCCCTGGTTTCCCGTCGAACACCCTTTACATTATGTTACACGACCCTGTCCATTTTGAAACATCTAAAACGCGGAAAGCCCTGAAGCCACCCCTGCCCTTGTGACAGTCGAGTGTCTGTGATAGTTTGGAACATACTTCAACCAATGAAACAATCACGCCAGCTGCAATGAGCGCTTGTATTGCCACCGACCTGAACTTATGAAGTCGGCAACCTTCCGCCAATTCTGCAATTTCCGGGCGACCAGGCACATGATTGTTTGAGTTTATGACATATTTGCCGAACCTGTTCATTGCAAAACTGCTTTATTTGAAAATTTCTCCGAATTGCCTTAAGACACGGGCATTATCTACACAGATGGCCATTTAAAGTAAACACATACTTCATTCCATTCCTCAGCTCTTCTCTGAATTTCCTCTGTGTCAGTGTATAGATACAAGTATTGGTGCACATGCTGAGTGTTTGCAACATGAACCTAAATTGTTGTAGGATGTATACCGGGGAACTCAAATATCTGTCCTCGTAAAAATAGTTTTGCACTTGCCATTTCAGAGTATGGGTGACAGAGGGTATCCACAATAATATGAAATTAGCTGATATAGAAAACAGCAAAATCATCGATTTTCTGCGTTTTTCCACCTCGGCATCTTTCTGATTGTCGCCGCTGTTCCGAAGCCTTCTGCGGACTCTATTTGCCACAACGATATACCTTACGGTTAACCCGTTAAACAGCAGGATTAAACCGATTGGTAGCAATGGTGTTGAAATACTGAGTAGTAATTGGTATCCTCTCCACACGGGTGAAGTAGCGTATTCATATGTGAGGGCGCACCGCCACGGCATGTTGTCAATGATGACGTAAGGTTCAACGGCAAAGTAAACCGGGGCACATCTCCCGCAGCTCACTATAACCACGGTCACCATAACCACCCTTGCTGTTCTCTCGGTGCAGTATCGCTCCCGCAGCTTTCGGCAACATATTGCGATGAAGCGATCGAAGGTAAAACTGACCGTGAACCAAACAGAACAGTCCGTAGTTACGACCCGAAATACAAGTGTCAGAGCGCATACAGGAGTGATGAGCAGGGATCTGGAATAAATGTAGATATTGTTGGTCTGATCCACTAAAGCAACAACGATAACCACCATCAGATCCGCTGTTGCCATTCCAACCAGGTAACGGGTGATGCATTTGGAGAGTCCGCATTTTCCCCGAGATAGGATCACAATCGCTGTTAAATTAACTACAAGGTAATTGGAAACAAAATAGAAATATGGTCAGCTCCCTGAATGCCCCCATTCTACCGATGCTATGCAGGGTATGGTCTGTGGAAGTGGAAAGCGGGAATCCAGTGTGTGCGGTCTCCGTCGCTGCACTCCGGCTGGAGAACAATGACGGATGTGAGTGTCAGTGGATTGGCGACCTTCCCAGAGTTTCGAGCGAGGCATCCGAGTTCCACGACACACGGACCGGTGAACAGTCGACCGCTCCTCTAAACAACACCATTTCCTTTAATTGAGGTGAAATAGCTGACGGGATTATTTGTAGCGGTGACAAAGTGCCATTAAGGAGATATAAAGCACGACTTCTCATTTACTGACTTACAGAAGAACAGACCTACGCGTCGAAAGTAGACGGTACCGTCATTTAAATAAGCTGCCACGGTGTTATAAGGATGAAATGTCTGCACTGACAGAAACTCGGGTCTGGAAAAGCAGAGACCAACATCAATTCAGAAAGTCTAGCGAGGTGAAATTGTGATAAAAGAAAAAATTACTTCGATCAAATTATGAAACAACGACAATATCGACACCGGCTTAATTGAGAAAAGAAGAAAACACTGTGATCGAAATATGAAAACTGAAAATAAAACCATTAGATGCCTGAATACTCCATGTTTCAGCCGACGGTAGATTCGGTGCTCAGTAACAGTGCGGATACCGCAGCAGAGTAACGACGGCACCATACATAAAGTAACTAGATCTGGCATCTTACCGGGGACACCAACCGCTACAAGTGTGGGATAGAAAATGGCCGCGATGTAGTAAATTGCCGCATATGCCATATTCCGCCAGAAGCAGCGTTCAGTTGTACAGAACGTTTCAGCTGCTCAGATGGACTGGGGATCGGTTTAGCAGACTTTTATTGAGGTGAGAGCAATTCCACTGAGGCAATTAGCGTGCCTGTCACGTCAGGGACATTACTGACAACCAACTGCACAAATACCTTGCGTTAAACTATTTATCCACGTGTCATGAATTTGACTCCTCAAGGGATTTTGCAATGTAATGACTTTAAAACAAAATTTGATGTCCTGTTTTTCCATGTCATTTTCCATTACACCTGGCTTCAGCTATTTGACTGAAGATATATTTTGTCATTGTTGCTTTTAAGTCAGGCATTCGGCTTGAAGTCGATTTAATTTGTAACATTTGATGGAGCACATTTGCTTCTGAAGTTAAGGGAAGGAGTTTGTTCTGGCGGGTGAAACGGAGAACAGTTCTTTATTAAAGGAGAACATTTATCATCTTTTCTTTCGTTCGTTGCAGTCATTCCGGGCGGTTTGAGTGATGGAATAAACAATGACAGCTGATATGTGTTGCAATTAAATACACTGCACATATTCCTCCAAACACTTTAAAAGATCCACAGCGATATTCCAGAGACCTGTGATCAAAAAGGAAGAGTGTCTTCGGGAGATTAGCGAGGGCTGTGGACAGTTTGAAGAACAATGTTTTCCAGCGAACACATGGGCCGTTTGGCAGGAACTTGACCTCTGTCAGTGACGAGAGATGCAGTCGGTTTAACTTTAAAGATATTCTCAGACCTGCTACAATTCTACCGCTATTTCTCCATCTATTCTCTGTTTGAACAAATATAGTAAGCAAAATCTATGATCAATCAGCAGGTTCTCAGGCTGTTGTATCATTTTCCACGAAGTTGTATTTTTTCCTCTTGATTTACTGTCACGTATATTGTCTTTCGTGCGCCACTATGAGTACGTACAGAACAGCAGATGTGGTCAAGCTCACCTGTCAATCACACTTCCTTCTGTTCCTGCAGTGCACCGCTCCGTGCCGATTGTGGTTCTCGTAGCGATGAGTGGCCCTCGGCTTATTGGAGAAAGTCTCACCACTCTGTTTCCATTGTGGAACTCATACTAATGTGCGGCCCTCGATTGACTCGAGAAAGTATCACCTCAGCCTTCAAATTCATTCTTCCAAAGTGAATCACTCCGTAACACTCCGGGTTGAGCACCATCTGCAACTTCTCAGCGCCTTCCACTTATTTATTCACATCATTTTAATGCACAAATATCCTGGGGTCTCAGAACAGATCTCTGCAGGACACCACTGGCACCAGCGTCCAGGGAGAAAACGCTCCATCCACTACTATCCTCTGCCTTCTGGGGCTTCAGTCCTGAATCCACGAGCCAACTTTTCCAGGGTACCAAGCCTTCTGAAAGGTCCTGCCATGGTTAACCGTACGTATAACCGTCACATCCTCACAGAATTGAACTAGGGTCGTGAGACATGATCTGCCCCTCACAAAGCCATACTGACTCTCCCAAATTAGGTAATGTTTCTCCAAACTCTCGTAAATCCTGTTTCTAAGAAGGTTCTCTGATAATTTGTCCATCATTGAAGTAGGACTCACCGCTTCACGCAGTCACTCAGGCTTTCTCCCGACCACACATGAAGACGTATTTAACCTACTGTACTTTTTTCTAGAAGTTCCAGTACAGCCTCTCTCTTAACCTCGGTATGTTGTCGCAACTCCGCCTGATTAATGCTCTCCTCACAAATGTCCGTCTGACTGGTGAATAGTGAACAAAAGTTTTCATTCCGGACCTGCCCATCTTCATCCGTCCTCAGGAGCTTGTTTCATATTCGACCGGTCCTACATTCATTCCAGTCATCCTTTTCTTCACATATATCTAGAATGGTTTGGGATTATCCTTAAAGCCACTGCAGATCTTCTGTCGACGTTTCTAGTTATCATAATTCCATTCTCCAGTTTGCCCCCGGCTACTTTATAAAAATACAGTAATGTCAGATCCTTGCTTTCTAATCCCGAGGTCAGCTTCCTGAAGCTTCTTTCTTCCTGTTGACCAGCTGTATCACATCTCTTGTCAACCATGATTCCTTCACCCTGCCGTCCTTCCTCTGTCTTAATGGGGCAAATATGTCCAGAACCCTATATAAGTGCAGCATAAAATACCTTCACATTTCTGTTGTGCATTTTCCAAGACAGGACATGTCTGTTCCTGATTTATGCTTTGATGTTTCAGCATAATATCATCAGAATTCCACTTGCACAGTTAATTACATTGGGAACTGACACAGGGCTGTGGGACGGGAGGGGTTAGGGTGATTAAGTTGGCTCCTGACACGAGGAAGTGTGCTGAAAATGGGGCAATGGGATGGGTATGTGGAATGACACGAGGTTGTGGGGACACAGCGGGGCATTGAGATTACTTGGTGACTGAGACGGGCCTGTGTGTTTAGTGTATGTAATCCTTTTTCGAAAGGAGGGTGCTGGACCCCTTATGATTTGCCTACCTACATAGCGGATCGACAGACGGCGCAATAGCCACTGCTCTACACACTGTCCTTACACATCTGGAGAAGAAGGATGCTTATGTGAGAATGCTATTCTTGGACTACAGTTCAGTATTCAACAGCATCATTCCCCCAGTCTCGACAGGATGCTCAGAGATCTTGTCCTTGACCTTGCCTTTAAGATCGCTAGCAGATAGAAAGGGTGGGCTTCATCACTTCCACCCCTCTCATTTTCAACACAGGAGACCCTCAGCGCCATGTACTGAGGCCCCTCCGCAAAACCATTCTAACTCCACATCACACCTCTTTTCTGTAAACCCCTTCGACCCCTACTCGGCATCTCTGCAAGACCTGCATCATTCACCCTGGTGCATTCAGACGACAGCAGACCCGAGAAAGATACTGTCGTGTCAGATTGAATGGCTCATAAAACACTGTTGGCAAGAAGAAACTACAGTCTGATCAAGGACAGTGGAAGCAGACAAACCAGTTCTCTCTGTTTCCCCCCATTTTGTGGACTATGAACTGATTCTTGCACTGGAATAATTTAATCAGAGGAACTGAATGTGGACACAGGGAGCTTCAGGTAATGATCTGCTAAACCTGAGACCATTCTCAAAAAAGTCGCCATTTGTTATGTGAAGGGCGTGGACTCTGAACTCATTCTTGACTCTGGGACAGTCTAATCAGAGCAATAAACCTGAGACCATGCCCAGAGGAGCAGCTACTTGTTGTGTAAAATGCCAGACACATCAAAGAAGCAATCTGTAGTCTCGTTAGACTCTGTCTGGGTTGCCTCATTTAACTGGTTCGTACCAGTCAGGGTGTAAAGATACGAACACACAAGGCTGGGGTGGGCAGTGCCACGTAAAATATGTTGGTTGTAGCTCTGTGCAATGATCAGTAACCAGGTGATCCAGGTAGGTCAGGTGACGTTGAGCCAATGGTTTGGGGATCCAATGGTTCAATTGACGAGGAACAATATGAGATGCCGGAGCCTCAAATATGCAGGGGTGATAACTCTCCAGCGGCCAGAGGGCAACCATTGCCGAAAAGTAGGACCACACGGACACGTGGAGATCGGGAACATGAGGATCGGAAGATGATGAGAGGCATTGATCGTGTGGATATTCTGAGGCTTTTTCCCAGGACTGAAATGGTTGCCACAAGCGGACACAGGTTGAAGGTTCTGGGGAGCTGGTACAGACGAGATGTCAGGGGTAAGTTTTTTTTTCATTCAGTGAGTGCGTGGAACAGGCTGCCGGCAACAGTGGTGAAGGTGGATACGATTCGGTCTTTTTAAGAGACTATTGGATCGGTACATGAAGCTTAGTAAAATAGAGGGCTAGGGTAAACCTAATCATTTCTAAGGTAGGGACATGCTTGGCACAACTTTGTGGGCCGAAGGCCCTGTATTGTGCTGTAGATTTCCTATGTTTTCTATGTTTCTATGGAATGTCTTGCCAGCGGAGACTCTTTTCCCGGGTAATACCTTTTCTCTTCATTGACTGTTCATGGAGTGTCAGGGATTCCAGTAGGGTGCACACAGGAAGATAGTGTGTAAATCTATGTGCTTTTAGTAAAAATAATAAATAATAAATGTTGGTAAATACAGATTCTCTGTATCTCATTGATCATTGTTACAAGGGATGAATCTTGTCACATTGGCGTCCATCTTTGCCCACTAACAGGACGTGCCCTCTACACAGTGTTACCATCGGGAAGGAGATACAGAAGCCTGAAAGCTCAGGCTCAGCGATTCAGGAACAGCTTTTTCCCCGCTACCACCTGTATCTCAGTTTTGTTTTCTCTATATTTATTTATCCTGTATTTCATTGTACTGCTACTGTAGAGTTAACAATTTAGCGACGCATGTCTGTGATATTAAATCTGGTTCTGATTCTTTAAATGAAAGTCGATTAATTATTAAAAGCCATGACACCTTGCTTTTCCAGACTACTCTCAATGCGTCGGATAATAAAGTGCAGAAGAAATTTTAAAAATACAATAGGCCTTAAAATCAGTGCCGACCGCTGGATGATCTCGATAGCTTTGCTTGGAAGGGACTCGCCAAGTATTATGTAATGAGGAATTGCCCTCGGTGTTCAGACTACCCTGCTCATGGGGTATGAAGGGAAGTATCTGGACAAACAGGAACATTAGCGATAGTCAGTATGGGCCAGTGCGTAGTAGGTCATGTCTAACCAATCTCACATTGCTTCACGAGGTAGTTACCAGGAATGGTGTTGAAGGCAAGGCGGTGGATGCCGTCTACAGGGACTTCAGCCAGGAGTTTCTCAAGGTTCCGTAGGGGAGGATGCTGCAGAAGGTTCAGTCGCTTTGCTTTCATGATGAACTGTTAAATTATTGTCACCATTGGCTACGTCGGGGAAACTAGAGTGTGGTAATAAATAGTTGTCTCTCTGATTGGGGACCTGTGACGAGTGGAGTGCCGCACGGATCGTTGCTGTCATCGTTGTTTGTTGTTTGTCATCTATAATAACGATCTGGATATTGATGTCGTTAACTGGATCAGCAAACTGCCGTTGACAGCAGCATTACCTGTGTAGTTGACAGCGAGGAAGAGTCCCAGAGCCTGGTACCTGAAACGGGACCAGCTGGGACAATGGGCTGAAAAAAAGCGGATCTGGTTTAACGCAGACAAGTGTGAGATGTTGCAGGTTTACGGCGACACAAAGGAGACTGCAGACGCTGGAAATCTCCTGCGATACACACACTGAGCTGGGAGAGCAGTCGACGGGTCAATCCGAGACCCTTTATGAGGACTGGAAGAGCTGAGGGAAAAACTGGAAAAGGAAGATTTACAAACTCGCCCTCTCTCCGCATTGACAAATCCAGTACGGCGCAACAGACTGTAGCACTCCAGCTTCAGTGCCTGTGAAATGTATTTACCGCTTGGAATATTTGATTGTTTTACAACAATGAACCTCAGTGGATTTAATTTGGCTTCGTTGACACTGGTAGACAGAAAAAAAAATCTCCGTGCCAAAGTGAACAAAGATCACTAAAAAGTGATCAACATTAATTACAAATATAAAGCAAAGTAATTGATTGCATAAGTATTCACCCTCTTTACTATGATACACCTAAGCATCACTGCTGTGGAGATTAAAAAATCGCCAGAGAGTAGTAAATCTATGGAATTCTCTTCCACAGACTGCGGACGAGTTCAAGGTCGTGTGTATGTTTAAACCGAAAGTTGGCCATTTCCTAGTCAGTCAGGGGTTCAACGGATACGGCGAGAGGTCAGGTGTATGGGACTGATTGGGATCCAGGATCAGCCATGATGAACTGGCAGAGCAGACTCGATGGGCCTAATGGCCTAATTCTGCTCCTATGTCTTCAGATCTTATGGAGCATCCAATGAGTCATATAAATAGTTAAATGGAGACCAAAGTGTACCGTCAAAGTGTTTCGATTTATGGTCGTCAAAACACTCCTCTACCTAGAAGCTGCAACTGCTAGTGAGTATGTATCCTGACAAAAACTACACCACGAAGACAAAAGGACCATAACGGTTATTGAATAGCACAAGTCAGGTGACGGCTAAAGAAAATTGATTGTAAAATCACTAAATATCACTCAGAGAAGAGCTGAGACAATGATCAAGAAATGGAAACAATATAGAACGGCTACAAATGTGTCTAGAGCATGCCGACCTCAAGAACTGCAAGACGGGGACTAGTGAGGGAGGCCACCCTACAGACCTGTGACAACTCTAAAGGAGTTACAAGCTTCAGTGCCTGAGTTGAAGGAGACTGCGCAGTCAATATCTATTGACCGGGTGCTTCACCCGACGCATTTTTATGGGACAGTGGCAAAGAGAAAATCACTGTTCAAAAGAAAACTCACATGATATCTTGGGAGAAGTTATGTGGGAGGTTCTGAAGTCAGCTGGAAGAAGGTTGTAATGTCTGAGGAAACCCAAGTTTTGATAGCTTTTGGCTATCAAACTAAACGCTACGTCTGGAGTCCACATCAAATGTAATGTATCTGAAGCCCGGGAGATAGCAAATGTGTCTTTATATAAAGGAAGCAGAGATAAGCCTGGAAACTGGTGAAGAGAGCCTTTGAATAGTGGAGAGTCATCTAATAGATGGGACCCGGATGGGCAGGATTTACCTTCAGAGACATGTTGTGTCTCCGGCGGGAATTTAGTTTCACAGAATGGGCAAGGGAATGACAGATGGAATGCAGCCTCCGGAAGTGTGGGTTATACACTTCCAAACGAACGATTAATGTGCAGAAACGGTTCTTACTTGGGAGAAAATTAAGAACTCAGAGACATATGGCCCTGGAAGTCCTGGTGACCATCTTGCAGGTTAAATTGGTGGTAATGAATGCAAATTCAGTACTGGCATTCATTTCAATTCGATTTTGACGCACAGAAGTTGTGGAGGTCAAGTCATCCTTGCAGCTAGGAAAAGTATAATAAAGTATTCTTCCCTGCTGAGGAAGGAGACTAGGGTTGAGGAACGGACCACACAAACAAATAAACACGGAAAAGCTTGATGGAACGAATGGCTCAGTTCCGCTACTCTATCCAATGCCACCTGAACGTCTAAATTAACCATTGGCTCTTCGCCCATAACCTCAACAAAGTGTTCATCAGCGGCTTCTACCATGTTGCGGTCATTGAGATACGTTGTTCCCTCCTTAGGAACAGACGGGAAAATATAAATGACCGTGCCTTCCTCGCAATGTCATGCAAGCTACCGTGAGAATTAGATATTTTGTAAATGCTAATTAGCCCTTTTCTGAAACATTCTCAATTCAGGTAAGCATCACAAATTTGATACCAACATACTGGACACAGATACACTCACAGAATTTCCTTCTGAAGGAAATACTTCCGCAAGGTGCGCGGCTTCCTCTCCGTTGCCAAGAAGAAACGATGCTGTAGGTCATTTGACTGATCAGTATTTACACTGGAGAGCCGGATTCTTCATCGAAAGACGTGTGGCCGGGAAGAAGGCGGAGATATGGGAACAATAAAACGAAAATTTCGGGTGAGTTCACCAATTGGTAGGAGGTTGAGGCCGCGATCTGTAGGTGACGATGTGTCTGTTCCCCCGCCGTGTCTCTCTCGGGCTGTAAACCAGTTTTATTCTCGCCGCTGTCACGTTTACAATGATCGCTAATTCCGTAGTGTTAAGGTGGAAAACACAACCACCTCCTCTGAGAACTTAAATATTTTGATTCTTAATTAGTTGAATAACTAACGTGAGCGGATATTTCACTGCGCTGATGAACTGCTTTCTGAACTTCGACTGAGTTATTCCATAAATAAATGTGTTTGTACAGCTACTTAATATCACCAACATCTCCCCAGAGGGTTCAAGTATGTATTCCGAAACGTTGTAATTATTTTGATCCAATCCGGCAATGGTATAATGAAGGAATTCGGCAACTTTTACCGACCACAGGATGATGAAGCTTCCGGAGATGGTGAGAAGTAAGATCACAGACCTCCTCCTGCTCCATCTCAGGATCACTGCGGTTCTCCGCCTTACACTGACCCCTCAACCCCTTACGGACGCGACTGGTCACTAAAATGTGTCTGACTGTCAGAGCGTTGAACAGGAGTATTAACACAAACGGGAGTAATGGCGTTAGAACGGTGGAAAGCCAGTCATATCCCAGCCATCCGGGATCCGTATATAAGCCCGGCTTTCGAATACAGTCCCAGGGTATATTGTCAATCACTGTCACAGGTTGGTATATAAAGAAGTAGGGCACATTTTTAAAACAGAAGAAAACGCCGGTTGTTGTCAGAACCACAGCCGCAGTTTTCCCTGTGCAATACTTCGTTTTCCGCTTCTGACAACAGATGGCGACAAACCGATCAAATGTAAAAGTGACGGTGAACCAGACAGAACAGTCAGTGGCTGCCAGTCCCAGTGCAGCGATCGCACTGCATACGGGGGTGATGCCCAGGAAAGTCCCGGGGAAGTAGTAATAACTGACCCGCCACAATATGGCATCAAAAATGATAGTTAGTAGATCCGCCGTTGCCATGGCCACCAGGTAGCGTGTGGTGCAGGTGGAGAGGCCGCACTTTCCCTGGGACAGGATCACAATCGCCACCAAATTCACTGGGGAAAAAATAAAAAGAATGAGTGAATTACCGTTTCGCCTCTCAATGGGTCTCAGGGCAGAAATAGGCTGGAAATTCAGAACAATCAAATTTTGTAGACAACTCATTTCTGGAGGCATAAAAGCTGCAAAGCGAGAGTCTTAGATGCACAACACGCGTGTATGTTGCGTAAACGGTAACGACACTCGGTACTGGGAGCGATTTCAGTGACTGGAATCACGAGGCGCTTAGATGAAATCAAAATGAATCTCCCACTATTTGGTTTTCGACTGGTGTGTAAAGATCAGTCGATGGTGATTGCCGCGATCTTGTCACCTACCTTTTGGCACTTTTCCCATAGAGCGAAGTCACGGTCTCCTCCTACCTCTGTCCAGGTAACAAGTTCAGAGCAAATTTACTTCCCTCGTTCGCATGTCTTGAAATCCTCCTGACCCGTTTGTCACCCGCCCTCAGCGGCCCCGCTTATTTCGCTTCTTTTGAATTCTGCAACTACTCTTGGCGGGATTCATTCACACTATTTATAGGTAAACGATCAGAAATGTCCAATTTATGCTTTTAAATTTTTTTGACATACCCGCTGACCGTGATTTTCCGCCATCGTGATTGAACCAAACGATTTCCAAAGGAAAGACAATGTAGGTACTTCAAAACATCTGCCTCGTTTAGGGGTTGCTCCAAATTACTGCAGCATCATTCTAAACACTTTGATTATTATTGTTCCAGATCATTCCCTGTATCCTACCCCGTCTGACCTCTAACGGACATTTCACCTCACGGATAATAGCGCGGAGAAACAAAAGCCGGCCCGCTAAAACGCAGACAGATCCTCATTCGAATTTTCGAAACTCCCGATGGGTCGGAGTCTAACTCAATGGTGATGTCTGCCGCTGTCCCCTGAATCTCAGCGGGGTTCTGTTTCCTGGGTTCCCTTCAAACTTGCACAGTTTCTAAAACCACAGCGCAATACATATGAATCTGAATTTAAAGCACGTTGCACAACTGATACAGAATAGTGGACCGTTAAGGTGCCAAGTGCACTAGATCACTGAAGTTTATTTTGTCAGCGTCTTTGTATTGATACATCAAAACTGCGTGATGTGAATCCAAATAAATCAATCCATCTCCGAGATATTCCATTCTGCGTCTGTTTTAACTGCCGATTTACTTTCTGACGAGGTCACGGATTAATCTGCAAGGGAACTTCTGAACGAACACAGTGTTTTATCACAATGTCTGCACCGCACTCACTGATACACCGGCATCACAACGCCGTAGGTAACTGAACGAGTCTAAAGTCCGCGCACACAAACGGTTAGCTCGCCGATGTACTTACCAGGGGCACCAATAACGGCAATGATCATGTAATATAACTTTCTCACACGGAAAAATGTTTCTAGCATGCTGTGTGAGAGTCAGCCGGTATTCCAGCTGCCCGCGATCTCGCTGAAGAAACTCTGAGCTGATGAATCTCCACAGTCATTCATTTATACTCGCTCCAGCACACTGAATATTCAATGCTACACAAAGCTGACGTGGCTTCCAACAGGTGGGGTAAAAATACACATGATGTAATTCAAGTAAAATCCCAACTGTGATGAGATACGGATAGCTTGACACGAAATTGCAAGATCTCACAGATACAGAAATGAGGATTGGAGAAGACAATGAATGTTGTTCTGAAACAATCTCAGCCTCACCTCTCGGTTTCATGATTGTTATTGTTGATCTTCTCCATTCCGAGACTCGGCAGACTCATCACAGACCAATGATATGCTTTCACGCGGCTACTTTGTTTCACTCAGGGAATTGATTCGTTCATGGATCTTGCTGCAGAAAGATATAAAAAAGAATGTGTTACTGTAACACAACACACACACAATTCTGGAGGAACTCAGCACCTCAGGCACCGTCTGTGGAAATGCATAAACTGCTGACGTTTCTGGCAGAGAACTTTCATCAAATTAATTAATTTTTCGCCAATCACACCAGTTCCATCAACGAAAAGCTGAATTTCCCAGCGGCAAATCATTTCATTTCCTAAAACCTATTCCCTGGCCGTCACGTCGGTTCATGGCCGGCTCTTCTGACACCATGATGATGCCCCTCTCAGGTTGTAGGAATAACATCTGATGTTCTGTCCAGGTAAACTCCAACCTTATGGCATGAACATGAATATCTCTATCTTCCGGTATTTTCACCCTCCTCTCTCCATTTTCTTTACTCCCCTTCTCTGAACTCTTGCTCTTCACCCACCTGCCTGTCACCTTCCTCCGGGGCCTCCCAAATTCCACGTTCTCGCATGATACTCTCTACTATCAGATTGTTCCTTCTCCAGTTCTTTGTCTTTTCTTCTCATCCCTTTCCAGCCACTTTTTCGGTCCACCTTCCGCAAACGCCTGACTTCACCTAGCAGATTCGAGATTGCCCTCCTCCACTTCCCCAAATTCCTTATTCGGACATCTTCCTGTTCCTTTCCGTTGCTGTTGGAGGATAGGAACGAAAATTCCACTATTTATTAAATTCCATAGATGCAGCCTGGCCTTCTGAGTTCCTCCAGCGTTTTGTGCGTCTGTGCATCAACGATGCAGTCCTTCACATGATAGAACAGCTCCCGGCGAGGTTCGCACCGGTATGAAGCAATGTAATTCAATCATCGTTCGAATGAACAGCGAATTGGTTCAAAAGCTGAAATGGACTTAGCACCCGCTTTAATCACATTGCGCAAACAATGACAATTGTTTTTGCAGATGTAGTATACTGGTAGCGCCAGATAGTGAGCCAGAGAGTCGTATTTTCCTCTTTGATAAGCTTAATTGCACTTGCACTGTAAATACAACACGAGATTGTATTTTTTTTTTGTTTTTATTTACTATCGTGCAACCACGATTCACTGATGCGTTGAATAGTCTGAACTGAATGGCTCATAAGAAGAGATTTCACTGTGTCCGGATACTCGTTGTAGTTGCAAGTCAGTCATGGGATGAAATTGATCAGTTTGTCAGATCGTCATCGAAGGGCAGACATGGGTCAATATTGAGGTCTTTGTTCCCAGTAAGTAAAGGATTTTGAGCCGCTGCAGATGTCTTTCACCAGGAAGTCGCCGTAGACGGAATATTTGAGATATATATCTACTCTAGAAGACATTTATTTTTATTTTTGAACTCTTTCTTGTGCTTTGATCGTGAATGTTTGAACATATAAGCACGCGAATGAGTATGACGACCTCAAAAGCTAAAGGGACAGAATCAAAAAACGGGAAAGATCCCGACGGGACGGTAAGATGAAAAGAGCTGAACCCAAGCAAACGGAATTTACTTAGGAGACAACGTTGGATCTTTTGAAGGCACAATCTACTGAACTACGCTAAAATATTAAAGAAGATTTGAAGGTACTTCAGGACTCTTTGGCTGCGCTTAATGACGAAGTTAAAATACAACAATCCAAAGTTATAGAACTACAGGACGACGCTCGGAAGAGAGATCAGCAAATTGATCGTTTGGAACAAACTCTGTCTTCGACAGTTAAACAGTTGGAGAGTTGTAAATCCAAGATAATTGATCTCGAAAACCGACCCAGAAGACAGAATCTACGTATAATCGGTCTCCCCGAAGATATCAAGAAAGGGGACCCTTAAAAATTCCTTTCTCAACTTTTAAAGGATGCGTTTACCTCTGAATTTCCAAACGAACGCCCATTACTTGAACTTTTCATCGTTCTTTTCCCCGATATCCGAGCCCTGGGGCCAGACCTGGAGCAGTGATTGTCCGGTTCGATTATGTGCATGTTAAAGAGCATTTTATCAGCATCGCTCGTCGGCAAAGTATGATCACATTTCAAAATGATCAATTCCGTCTCGTGGAGGATTACAGCCCAGAAGTGATGAAGGCACGATAGGCTTTTATATCTTTGATGTCGGAATGTTATGAAAAGGGTCTCAAACCAGCGTCACTTCATCCTGCACGCACCGGAATTACTACTTCCGAAGGTCAACGCCATATTTTCCTGTGGACAAACGCCACTCTACGCTTTTTGGATGAACACTATAACATTATCCATTTGCTTCGGATACTCATTTTTAATTCATTTACGGTTTTGTAGTCCTGACTATGTGCTTATGCGCCTGTTTTTTTTTTCTTATTTTTTTGAAGCCTACAGATTTCCTGTGAAGTTTGTTCTTTACAAGTTTAAGGTTTTTGTTTTTGGTTACTAGTATAGTGACACTTGATACTTTAATTACAGCTTTTTTTACTTGAAGTACTCGGTTTTTTTCTCCTTTTAATTTTGCTAATCCTTCTTTTAAATTATTTGATTTTTGACATTTTTATTAACGACTGAAGGGGGATTTTTTTTTTTTCTGGAGGAATATCTTGTTTCTCTTTTCGTTTTGTATAATCAATATGGCGGTTTGTTGTTCTTATCTCATATTCCCTCTTGTTCTTTTACCCCGCCATTATTTTTTCTTTTTGCGTTCTCCTTCCCATAATGTTTTTATGTTTTTGAACTGTTACTTTTATTTACTGATTTTTTTTCCGATTTCTAATATACGCTGCGGTTTACCTTCTCTTCCCGATTTTAGAAATCATTTTATGAATATTATTATTGTATAATCTTTAATTTATTCTGGATTTCGGGTGGACTTTACTTTAATATATATTTTTGGGGGTTGCCTTCTTGAGAAACGGGAGTAGGTTTACTGTTATTTCACTTTTTGGCCTTCGTCAGGCTTGGGTCTTAGCGGGTGGAGGGAGGGGGTCTTTCTATATTTTGAGTTTTTTTCATTTGCGCTGACTTAGACTACAAAGATGTCTGAAATGTCGTCACCTCCGGTTCCTCACTGAACTTATGTTCCTCTTCCAGGTTCTTGAGTTTTCATTATGGTTAACTCTTCACATACCAAAGGGTTGATTCTATGAAATTAAGGCTCGGATTATTATTTTTCTCTATTGGAATACAAATGGTTTAAACCATCTGATTAAACGGAAGAAGACTTTTAATGTATTCCAAAGACTGGATGCTCATCTTATTTTTATACAAGAAACTCATATAAGCAAAGTGATAATCAGTGCTTTTTCACGTTTTCAAAAGAGACATCTGTTTCAATCGGATTCGCATGCTAAAATAAGAGGTGTTTCAATTTTTATAGTTCCTTCAATTACATTTGTTCATCATGATACTGTTTCCGAACCGAATGGCAGATTCTTGTTAGCTACTGTGTTACTTTGTAATAAAAATGGTTCTGCCTAACGTTTACGCTCCGAATGTGGATTATCCCGAATTTTTTAAAGAATTTATTTACTGCTCTCCCTGATCTAAATGAATATATGCTGATAACGGGCGGTGTTTTTAATTGTTGTTTGAATTCTTCGATGGATAGTTCCATATCTACTCAAGCTTTACCAAATAAGTCGGCTACTCTTTTCTCTGCCGACCCATCGACAGCGCCTCTCCCTATAGATGCTGCCTGGCCTGCTGCGCTCCATCAGCACTTTGTGTGTGTGTTGCGGCTACTCTTATCAATTCTTTTACGAATAATTCTGGAATTTTGGATATTTGGAGATTTCTACACCCAAAGGATACGGTGCTTTCATTGTTTTCACACGTTTATCATTCTTACGCTAGAATAGATTTTTTTTTTATTGACTCCCGTCTCGTTCCATCTGTATTTGACAGTAACTATGACATTATTGCCATTTTCGATCATGCTCCAATGAAACATTCTAACAAATTCATGGATACAGTTCCTAGTATTAGACAATGGCGTATTAATTCCAATCTGCTTCAGGACTCGGATTTTGTTCATTTTAAGAAGGAACAGATTGATTTCTTCTTTTCAACTAATTTTACAGAAGGAATTTCCAACGGGACACTTGTGACACTTTCAAGGCAAATATCCGTGGTCAGGTTATTTCCTATTCTGTTGGTATGAGGAAACGTATTAGGAATGAAACATTGTTATTGGTTGATAAGATCAAAGAAATTGATAAAAATATCCCATCGCTCCTAGCAACGAGCTTTAGAAACTGGGAGTCGAGCTTCAAACTTAATATAATTTGTTATTTATATCCTCGATTGAAAATTAACTAATGAAACCTAGAAGCGAGTTTCATTTTATAGTAATAAATCGGGTAAATTATTAGCTAATCAATTGACAACTGCCTCAGTTAAACACCAGATCATTAAGATTCTTAAACAAGTTGATAATTTGACAGTTAATCATGACGAAATAAACAAATATTTTCAAGATTTTTATACCTCTTTATATAATTCTGAGTTTCCTAATGATTCTAATATCATGTATGACTTTTTAAGGAAATAGAATTTTCCGATATTATCACCCGAAGAACGTCTAATATTAGAAATTCCCATTACAGAATAAAAGGTGTCGTAGTTTCAATTAATTCTGGTAAAGCACCAGGTCCAGACGGTTATACAGTATATGTTTTTAAATGTTTCGCTTCAATTCTCTCTCCTTGGTTAGGTAAAGTTTGTAAAGGAGCAATTAGATTTGGTAAATTACCACAATCATTTTCCAGGTCTTCTATTTCCTTAACTTTGAAAAAGAATAAAGATCCTACTGACTGTGCATCATATCGATCGATATCTTTGCTGAACGTAGATTCTAAGATTTTTTTCTAAGACATTGGCGACTAGGTTGGAGAAGGTGTTACCTCGAATTATATCAGTGGATCAAATTTGATTTATTAAAAATCGTTTCTCTGCTTTTAACATTAGGAGCTTAATGAATATTGCTTACACCCCTTCACGTAGTACTCCAGAAGGTGTCATTTCATTAGCTGCTGAGAAAGCATTTGACAGAGTTGAATGGCCATATATATTTACTGTATTAGAGACATTTAGTTTAAGTTCGATATTTATATCTTGGATTAAATTGATATATAATACCCCAGTAGCTTCGGTTAACACTAATAATCAAAGATCTCCCTGTTTCCGCTTATTTCGGGGCACCAGGCAAGGTTGCCCTCTCAGTCCATTACTATTTGATATTGCTCTGGAAAATTTAGCAATTGCTATTCGAGAATCATCTAATAATTTTGGCATTTTCCGCGTCAATGAGATACATAAACTATTATTATATGCAGATGACATAATTGTATATCTCTAATTCTGAGGTATGCATTCCCGCAGAATTATCTTTGCTGGCTCAGTTTAGCACTTTTTCCAGTCATAAACTGAACCTCAATAAGAGCGAACTGTTTCCTCTTAATATGCAGGTTCCAATTTATAGATATTTACAATTTAAATTGATATTTGATATATTTAGTGGTTAAAATTACGAAAATAAAAATAATTTATTTAAGGCTAACATTTTACCTTTAATTAATCCGATTAAACATTTGTTTACGAATTGATCAGCAAATTTTCTTTATAATCGATAGTCCGGATCAATGCTATCAAGATGATTATATTACCTAAATATTTGTATTTTTTCAGGCGGCACCAATTTTTATTCGGATTCTTTTTTTTTTTGACAGTGGTGATTCTAAAATTTCTTCTTATATTTGACAGAATAAAAATCCGAGGCTAGGCAAAAGATACTTACACAAGTCTAGAAAGGAGGGTGGACTGGCGCTGCCTAAATTTAGGTTTTATTATTTGGCAATTAATATCTACTATTTGAATTTTTAGCTATGGGACTTGGATATAACCTTAAGCCCTCGCTGGGTAAATCTCGAATGTAAATCGGTACAAGGGTTTTCACTGGGTTCTATCTTAGGGACTTCGCTCCCTTTGCACTTTCTAAATTGCATAAGTTATTGGATAATCCAATAGTAAAACACTTTACTAATGTGATTTCAATTTCGGTAATTTTTGGCGTTGAATCAATTTATTCTCGCAAGTCCAATTATATGTATTTTTTTCTATCTCTCTATTCTGGGACAAGCCTGTTTGACTTGGAAAACTAAAGGTATATCACGATTTAGTGATTTATTTTTGATAATTGTTCCATGTCATTTATCTAACAATTATCTAAAAATATAATTTACCTAGATCCCATTTTTTTAGATATTTACAGGTTAGAATCTGTTTAAATACCCTCCTTCCTACTTTCCCGAATCTATACTCTATAGATAGTTTGGGGAAAAATAGATTTAAATCCTTCTCAGAAAGGTGCAATAGCATCTATCTATAATATAATTATGGAAATTCGTTCAGATGCATCTAACAAAATTTAAAATGATTAGGAAAGGGAACTTAAGCTTACCATATCTATCGAAAAATGGGAAAAATGTTCAATCAGTTAACTCATCCTCTATGTGTGCTAAACATTCGTTGATTCAGTTCAAAATAGTTCAAAGGGCCCATATGTCTAAGGATAACTTTGCTCGTTATTATTCTCAGGCAAGTCCGGTTTGTGACAGATGTCATTCTGAGACCGCTTCTTTAACTCATATATTTTGGTCATGTCCCACTCTGAAAAAAGATTGGGATGATATCTTTGACATCACCTCAACTGTTTTGAATATTGATTTACAACCTCATCCTATTACTGCAATTTTTGGTTTACCAATGAAGGAACATTTTCAGCGCGTTCAATGATTGCATTTCTTACAGTAATGGCTAAAAGATCTATTTTGCTGAACTGGAAAGAGATTAATCCTCCCACCACGTTTCATTGGTTCTCTCTAGCTATGTTATGCTTAAACTTACGTAACGCTCACGCTATCTGCTGATCTATGTCCAGTCGAAAATCCGTCCACCCGCCAAACGGTGACTCTTGTATGCGTGATTGCTGTGAAATGCACACTGGTACCAACTGGCGCACACAATATCAGACTGAACACCATTACGTTTACAGAGTACACTTTATAAATCTTACTAGAACAAGGTAATTAATAGTGAAACAACATATTAAAAAAAGGAATGAAAAGAAAAGGCGCAAAAACGTATCAGAGTTTAGCCAATTAGTGCACAACCGTTGGAGCTCAATTATCGAAGTCCTCGGTTCACTATTCGATCTTCTCCGACCTCCTCGACCCGCCGTCTGGGACCAACCTCGGTGATCGAGCAAAGCGCATCTAGGACGTCCTCCTTCTTCGGTTCTCCTCCCCGAAAAACTCGCGCACTCACTCCAGGTTCCCACACATACAGATAGAACAACATTGCTACCATTGGTTAGTTTTCTCCGTTACCAATAATTATACATTCCAACTAAACAGAGCATTACCATCAGTTACCCACAAATAAACCATTATCACTCTACAGAGCAGCTATTTTATACGTGCAGTTAATAATCTGAGAACCCTATACTTAAAAGAAACTCAGAAGTCTTATATGTGGTCCATCTATTAAATTCGAAAAGACTTGTCGGCCTTTTATTCAACACATTCATATGATGTGATTTGATCTATTTTCGAACCTATTAAGTGTTGATATACCCAGGGAGGTTCAGAGTTGATGACAATAATGATCCTTTTTTTCTTGATGTTATAAACAGCCTATTTTCTTTTCTGTTCTTAGTTTTTTTATAAAATTTTGGTTAGTATTATTGAGATTAGTTTTTTGAGGGGTATATTTTATTATATATATAGATATTCATTCTACATTTGTACTCGAACATTTTTGACGTTCATTACCTATGTATTAAATGAATATCTAACGATATATGTCTACATATGTTATCCATTAACAATGTCATCTCAACAATTGTGTAGTAATATTATAATGGTCTATGCATTATCTTTCTATTAACAAAAGGATTGAAAAGAAGGAGAAAGAGGGGGCAGTGTGATTAGTCTAGGGACCGATACATCGCTGTGGAGAGATGACATACACCAGTACACTTTCCTATCCGCACCTCCCGCTCTCCGTCGTGGTCTTTGACACACAGTCATTCCCTTAGACTGCTGAGTTTGCAGTCCATGCATTAGGTTTAGGCGTCGGTCCTGAAGGAGTCCCCAAATATTCTGACTGTGAGGGAGTGACTGAAGACACTTTGCAGCTTGGTGGATATGAAAGTGTTTGTTCATCACCACAAATAGACATTTTCTTGTACACAGTCTCGGCGGAGACTCTCAAACTCAAATTACGTCAAGACGTTTTAATCCTGTTGACAATGGTAATAGTAGGTGATTCAATACAGTAACTCAAACTACAATGTTACAATTCAAGATGTTGTGTCTGACAAACGGTTCCTTTGAAGTGCAGATTTACAGTCGAAGCTCTTTGCAATTGATGAGACATCTTTGAAGGTTCAGTCGCTTTTATCGGTTCCAACAAACCCACACAGATGTTCAAAAAGCTGCTGAGAACTGAGATTCCGGAAGTCCATGATGAATGCTGTGAGGGCTGACAGGTGGACAGTCAGGGAGAGTAGGGGGACCTATCAAGTGATGGTAGGTGCGTTCCATTTCATACGACGTCATGGATGGCACAATCACTGTGGGCCGAATGGACATTTCCCGATCATTGCCTTTTTCTGGTCTATGTAGGACAATCAGAAGGCAGAGTTTATTTTCTCAGAGCAAACATTCCTCTGATTGCTGATGAATGTTGACATGTTCACGATCCAGGACAAAGGTTGGTACACTTCACCCGAACCAGCTGAGGATGGTTTCTTGTATCGGGAGTGGGAGATAAGGTTACAGTGAGATGAGCTCTGATTACAGTTGATGGAAAATCAGAGTGAGGAGGCCCCTTAACTCTCTGTTGATCTGCTCAGCCAATAGACAAGAGTCACACTTGCGCAAGGTGAGGTGGCGAGTTGGGTCTGATGGTGTTCGAAACAATACTGTACCCCCTTTGCTGCAGGAATGACACTCGGAATTTACAACCCTAAGTCGCATCACAATTTCCATTGTGTCAGTTTCACAATTAATTCAATGAGGTAATCACAGTGTTGCAACGAGGGACTGCACTTGGCTGAAGTAATCAGATTGTAAATGAATTTGAAAAATGTTTATTTTTAAACCTGTCCCCGTGGAGTCGGTAAATGGTACTAAAACCCCAGGTAGGTGCAGCCTCGGCATTTCATTCCTGGAGATATTCTGCATCACACGCCGACGGGCGAGAGAAAATGTCTGCATTGTTGGATAGGTTCTGGCCTGTGTATAGTATATTGAGCGTGTTCATTGTCGCCATTGGAGTTCCCGGTGAGTGAGCAGAGCTATTCGTCTCTGGCACTTCTGTCTGTAAACCGGTGTGAGCTGTTTGGGGTCATTTTACAAGCTTCCCGCTTGATGCTCGTGGCCGTAATACCCGTCAGTGATATATATCCAGACTCTTCAATATGCTGATTAAATAACAAACTGAACTAAACCCCTGTCTCTCCTCTAACTCACAGGATTGACTCGAACGTTGTTCTTGCATTTGATGGAACTTTGTTCAGGGTGGTACCAATGCTGGGAACAGGCAGCTCTCCGGGAATGTGAGACTAGTAAAGTTATACATTGTGGTGTTGGCTGTTTATGAGTTACTGACCGGAGTGAATAGTTGGTCCTTTAAAGACACCCTCTACAGAGTTGTTCCAGTTTTGGGAGCCGGTTTTAATGGCACCTTCTCAATGTTTCCCAGTGCTGAGGACAGGCAGCTCTCCAGGAAGGAGCGACGAGATGACTTCCAGTGGCACCGCCTCCAGAGTTGCCCTAGTCTTGGGGGCGGGCAGCACTCCGGGACGGTGTGATTGGAAGCGATTGAAGAGACTGAAATCAGTCATTGTGTTTCTGATCAGATTGAACCCTTGCGTCTGTGTTTCACTTCTCCCTGTAGAATCTGTCATGTCGCATTGTATTGCCAATTTGTCAATAATTTGGCCCGATCTCCTGAGACTAGTCCTCGGATCTACTGACGTTAGTTTTCGAAACGAGTTGCGCTGCAGAAGTAATCCATTAACGGAGCCACTCAGCGTCTGGTTACTATGTTGTCCCGGCTTTCCCTCAGAGACCCGACCTCGCTCGGTGCGCCCTTCGGCCCTGAAGAGGTGTCTCGGATGGATATCTCGGTGTCTGTTCAACATCGCGCAAACTGCTGAGTTCCACCAGCAAGCTGTGTGTGTTTTAGCCCTCTGGATGCTGTTTCGGCCCCGTCAGGTGTTGAATTTCCAGAGGCCCGGACAGTCCCTGGAAATCAGTGAAACCGGGTCCACCACGACTAGAATCGCGTTAAGTCCCGATCGTTGTCGTTCGTGCAGCTCGTGTTTAACCCCGACGATTACCGACATATCCCTTCATCTCCACACTGAAGAAGGTAGCTCAGTGACAGTGTGACCCATGTTTGTGACGCATCTAGTTTCCTGACCTCTGGCTGAAACCCGAACCTCTCTCCATTCCCGGAGAATGAGTTTAATAATGCCCGGTGTGTGTTCTCTTCTCTCTCCCTGCAGTGAATTTAGCGGCGATTGTGATCCTGTCCCGGGGAAAGTGCGGCCTCTCTACCTGCACCACTCGCTACCTGGTGGCCATGGCAGCGGGGGATCTGCTGACCGTAGTCATAGAGGTCCTTGGGCGTCAAGTCTTAGATTATTACTTTCCGTGGAATTTTCTGAGGAGTTACCCTACGTGCAAGATCATAGAGGTACTGAGAATCGCAGCCACATACTGCTCTGTCTGGTTCACCGTCGCCTTCACTTTTGATCGGTTTGTCGCCATCTGCTGTCAGAAGCTGAAAACTAAATATTGCACGGGGAAAACTGCGGTTGTAGTTCTCACAACAACCGGCTTGCTGTCCTTTCTGAAAAACGTTCCCCGCTACTTTCTCTTTGGAGCCAGACAGATAATCAACAATGTACCGTGGCGCTGTAAACTCACGGCCAACACTTCAACTGACCTCGGATGGGTCGTAAACCGTTGGCTCGATGTAGTTTTAAATCCGTTCATCCCGTTCATTGTGATTCTGCTGCTCAACTCTCTGACGGTCAGGCACATTGTTGTGACCAGTCGTGTCCGTAAGGGGCTGAGGGGTCAGAGCAAGGGGGAGCGCAGCAGGGACCCGGAGATGGAGAGCCGGAGGAGGTCTGTTGTTTTACTCTTCACCCTCTCCGGCAGCTTCATCCTCCTGTGGATGACGAACGTTGTAAATTTCTTGTATTATGAGATCAAAGGAATACGATTCAATTTCAATGATTCTGAATGGATCTTCCACCTCGTCGGAGCCTTGCTGAAGAATTTCAGCTGCTGCACGAACACATTTATTTACGCGGTCACTCAGTCGAAATTCAGGGAACAGCTGATCAGTGCGGTGAAATATCCGTTCACCTCGGTGATTCAGTTCATTACTCAAGCCGTGCACTGAGCGGAGTCTGGAGGCGGCAGCAGTGTCTCCAGTCCGGGCCCCAGATACTCACATTCACCGCCTGATCTCTCATGCAGGAGTGTCCCATGGACCGGCAGTTCCTGGACGTTAGGAGCAGCGGTGTGGACCAGAACCGGATGGAGGAGCGTGCATCGTGATTGAGGGATAGAGGGATGTGGTTGTGAGGGCGAGCTGTGAGGGAGTGACTGAGCGAGGTGGGGAAGCGAGAGCGGTGCTTCCCTCGGCTTGAAGTGATTGGGAAAACGAGCGAGATTGTGTGTGTGTGTGTGTGTGTGTGTGTGTGTGTGTGTGTGTGTGTGTGTGTGTGTGTGTGTGTGAATGATGGCAGGAAGTGGGTTGGGGGAGCCGTGTTACAGCGCGTCTTGATTGTAAGTTCTACCCACCGTCAATGCGGGTCGGAGATGGGGAAGGTGGACAATTCACATGCATTTTCGTAGTTTTGAAGTCAAGATATAGTGCACCGCGTGGTTGTTGTGGTGGGTCTGAATTCTGGAACGAGTGCGCAGTCAACGCAGGCTCGTAGGATTTTGCGATTAGCACAGGCCCGTGACTTTTCAGTTTATAGCAAAAGTCGGAGACCTTTACTTTAATTAAAAAAAAACAAACCCAGTCGCTCCACACTTTCGTCATTCGGTCAGGCACTGCCTCGTAAAGTGAACACAACAATTCAATGACGGAGTTTGTGAATGAAGTCGAGCATTTCCTCTTACGAACAGCTTGTGTAATTTGCCTCAGTTTACATTGCCCCACAAATGATTCGTGACAGTGGGACCTGCTGCGACGGAGGGGACAATCATTGTTACACCACGTTCATATTTGGGATCAGTGCACAGTCACTATCCAGTCTCCTCCTGACTCGAGTCCTCCCGTTGTGAATTCTTTAGTCCTTTCTGAGGCGGGCGACCAGAGATTTACGCGGTGCTCCAGCTGTGGTCTCACCAAACCAGAAAGGGACAGAACGGGAACAGGCCTTTCCGATCACTGCGTGTTCTGAACTAATTTAACTAGTAATTTCATGCCGAGCTGAACCAATCCCGTCTGCCCACACAAGGTCCACATCCCTCCATTCTCCACATATTGTTCTGGATTCCAATACCCTCCATCGCCTCTGCCACTACCCTTGCCCCTGCAATTTATTCCAGACTCTCACCACGAGGAGTATGAAAAAACAGACTCGCAACGCACGTCTCCTGAAAACATCATTGGTCAGGTTTACTGTTTTCCTGTTTTTTTTTTTCCTGCATCAATCTCGGAAAAAGATACAAAATGACACTTATTCAAAAATAAATAAATATTGAAAAAACAAGTGCCTGCGTTTGACCCATCTCCCCGGGACAGGAATCGGCACGAATAGACACCCGTCGCTTTGCACATGCGCTGAAGGATATTTCTTTTCCTCCGCGGTCGGTGTGTGTGACCAAACCATCACTATTCAGCAAGCATACAAAACCATGAGGAGATATAAACACGGCCGCTGAGGAGGTCGTGTTGGGTCTCTTAAAGAGCATTCAGTGGGATATGTTTCCTGCGCCTGGCGGGATTTACTGCACATTATTGAGTGGGAGAGATGAGTATACTGCGGATTTGCCCAATGCATTTGGGTTCTTCATACCCACAAGCAAGATTTAGAAAGCCAAATATAAATGTTATTGTAAATTTAGAACCGGGGTGGGTACTCTAGAAAAACACAGACCAACTTCACGTCAGGGGTAGGTAAGTTACTGGACAGGGTTCTTAGGGAGAGGATGTAGAGTTATCGAACAGCACGCACTCTAATAGACCCCCTGGCCCTTCCAATCTTTGCCGACCTGCTTTCTAGCCTCGTCCTCACAGCGTGCACCGGGACAATAGCCTTCCACACCCCTTCTCATCCGTGCACCTACCGGGATAGGAACGAGACGAGGAGAGAATAGAAAAGCCGTTCGGAGAGAAACATCAACCCCACAGCGCACAGAAAGGAACAGCATCCCGATCGCCAACCCTACGTCCCCGCGCAAAAGAGAACAAAAATATGGACTCCAAAATCCACTCACTTCGCAAATCGAAAGGGAAAGAAATGGGTGAAAAACACGGAAGATAGAAACCATTAGTGTGAAATCGCCACGCTCCATAAATGCCGTTATGTCCAACACGTAACGCAGAAACACGGAAGAATCTTCCTTCGTCAGTGAAAAGTGAGACACCACACAATAAGGGGAGAGGAAGTGGGAAGCTGGGAGAAATAGAGTAATTGATAGGGAGCGAGGACAGAGATAGGAAGAGAGGCAGAGAGCTTTGGAGGAGATCGAACCAGAAGGAAAAGAGAAAGAGAATCAGCCGATCAGATCCCGGGACAACAGAGAGGACTGCAGATTAACAGCACTAATCCGCTCAACAGTAAACTATACCCTGCACATGAGATAATGAAGGAGAGAGAGCGGGTGAACAGAGTGGCCACTGCATTCTAAGCCTTCCCTCATCCCTCCGATGGGTAGTCTGTTGGTAAGAGTTTATTTGTCGATGCACAAGAAGACCCAATAGATACACATCACTGTGATATTGAACTACCAGGGTGAGTGGGGCATCTAGTCAATAGCCCGCCTTGTCTCCCTCCCCCACCCCCGTGTTACAGCCGACTGATTGTCCGTGTGGTGTGTTTGCGGTTTGCGAACACGGGGTGATGGTGCTGAGGCGTTGATGGTCCTGTTGGTGTGAGATCCGTGGAGTTGTAGGTGTGATCTTTAATCTGGGTTAGTTTAGGGTCTGTCCGGTATCGAACTGTGGAGGAGAGTCGGTGAGAGGTTGTCATTCTATCGACGCTCTCCACATTCCCCATCCACCTCCACACCAAACCCTATCTACGTGCCCCTCCCTTCCCAATGACTCACTCCGACTCTGAGAACTCCTCTCTCCAGGAAAGAGTTCCGCGCCACGCTACCCCTCTAACTGCTACGCACTTTAGCGTGTCAGTCGCTCCTTCGGCACCCAGTCCAGCTCCCCTGTGCTCCACACCGTATCCGGCAAACGTTCCCTCACCTACACCACAAATCCCCTCCATCACCACTCTTCTTTCTGATCACTTTAGCGCTCTCATCTATCCTTTAGTTACGCCCAGCCGTCACCGTCTACGTCACTTCTCCCTCCCACAACAACCTATCTCTCCTCCGTTACTCACTTCATCCTCAATACCCCAACGGAACTTAGTCTCCCAGTCTCTTTGCGAATTCGTGACTCCCTTTCTGCCCATCAACTCATTCTCCTGCACCCCAACCGTCCTTGTCACTCCTCCCTCCTCTACACACCTCCGGGGATCCATCACCGCGTCCTTCTCCTACAGCACTCTCCGTCTCCTTCAGTTCCTCCCCCGCCCGCACCTCTCACAAATTTTTGACGCTCCCTTGCTCAGACATTACCTTGATCACTCTAGCTGGAGCCAATCACTTCCCTCTGACGAAGATTTACTGCAGTGAGACAGGACAGTTTCGCATCGAAGTTCTTATCCTCCGCCGGCTTCATTTAATTTGGGGTGGAACAGCAACAGGGCAAATGTCTGAGAGATCATCCGAACTGAGTTAAGCTTTGAATCGCCTATACGACCTGGCATGTTTGCGGTTTGAACTGAAGTATCTACGGTGCAAGATGGTTGCGGGGCAAATCAACGCGGCCGGGTCCGGACCCGAGAGCGGGGAATGAGCCAATGTTTGGCCCTAGCCGGAGAGGACATAGAGGCGTTTCGCGATTCGATGCCGCAGAACCGAGGCGAACAGAGCCGAAATAGAGAGGAGGCGACGGGGACCTAGACCCGACAGCGAGAAAAGAACCGATCTTGTCATGTTCTGGGGCAGAGTTAGAAAAGCCGTTGACAGGCCGAATCGCGGGGTCCTGGAAAGGCTGCAGAGCTGGAGGGGGTCCGAAAGGGTGGAACGGTCCGAGGCTTGGATGATCCAAGCACCGAGCTGGATGGATATCTGAATGTACTCCTTAAGTTGTCATTGTTTTCCTCCTGATTTACTGTCAAGTATGTTGCCTTTCGAGCGTCACTATCAGTATGTGCAAAACACAGGATGCGTTCAAGCTGACCTGTCAATCACACTTCCTTCTGCTCCTGCAGTGCACCGCTCCGTGCCGATTGTGGTTCTCGTACCGATGAGCGGCCCTCGGCTTATTGGAGAAAGTCTCATCACTCTGTTTCCATTGTGGAGCTCGTACTAATGTGCGGCCCTCGGTTGACCCTAGAAAGTATCACCTCTGCCTTCAAATTCATCCTTCCAAAGTGAATCACTTCGTACCTTTCCGGGTTGAAATCCATCTTTAACTTCTCAGCGCTTCTCTGCGTCCCGTAACTGTCCTGTTGTAATCTGTGACAACCTTCTATACCATCCATAATTCCACCAACCTCCACATCATTGAAAACACAATAAACCACCCTACCACCTCGTCATCCAAATCGTTCATAAAACACAAAAAGCTGGCGGTCTCAAAGCAGATCTCTGCAGGACACCTGTCACCAAAATCCAGGGATAAATCCATCTACTACTATCCTCTGTCTTCTGTGGGCATCAGGTCAGGATCCATCAGCGACCTTTCCCTGGATACCAAAACTTCTGACGTTATGAATGGTCCTACCATTGATAAATTTAATGTCCTGCTAAAATTCATTCATATCAGATCAATTATACCGCACTTTATTTCCAAACTTACACGCAACAAACACGTTCTCCCATCTGTTTCTCTCTTCCAGTGTCTCTGTTTTCGCTCGGGCTAGTGCAGAGATGTGAACTGCCTCGATCCTCCAGGTACAAAATGGAAGTTGTCACCCAACTCACTGAGGGGGCAAGTGCTCCATCATCCGTCTATTGCCTGAAACGTAAATCCAAGAGGATTATCTCATCTTGGACCAGAGCATCCCATTGACAATATGTTTTCTGGAACTCAGCTACTAGAGGACATTGACTATTTCCAAGGGGTTTGAGTTGGTTAACATGATACCAACCCAACTTGTTTGGAGCGGTCTGGATTCGATATGCTGATGGACTGGCTCGGTGCCGACAAATCTGGAAGGTGTAAAGGGGCTCTGCTGATGCAATGTCATCAGAACCTTCTGTCCTATTTCCAACGCCCGCGGTTTTGCTTGCACCTTGAAACAAGCTTCGCTCTGCCGTTTTTTTCTGTCACGTATTATGGGCGGCATCATAATGGGCCTCCTTAATAGGTTCAATTAATTGCTGCTTGCATTTGTCCTTTCCAATGCCAGTGATAAGTCTAGACAAACAGGAATTCTAACACTTGCATTTTTCTACGAATTGTCAACTTATAACGTGCAAATGCAGGAGGGGATGCTTCTATGACGAGGACTATCATAAGAACATAGTGTAAGACACTTACCCAGGAGCCGTTTAGCCGTTTTAGACAACATTGTCTTTAAAGTCCAGTTTATCCGTTCAACAATCGCGGTATTGTGCTCGATAGAGAATATGGAACTTTCGTTTTACCCCAAACAGTTTCATTATATTTCATGTCACCTCTGCAGTGTAGCGGGGACCATGAGCTGATTCTAGGGTCCATGTTAGTCCCCAACGGGATAAACTCTCTCGGACAAAATCCTGGCTGTAACATCAGCAGTTTTCATGATCTAGTTGTGGAAACCTGTATCCACTTGTTGACCGCTACCACTATCTCATGGATTTATTTCAGTCCTCGAGGCGATGGAGGTGAAGAAGCAACAAAATAAACCTGCGGATTAACACGTGGTACTTCTACGGGACGTGTCTCAAAACTGCTTCCCTAGCCGATTTATCTATGTTATCACTGGGCACACATCAAACAATTCTTATAATAATATTGTACATCTCATCGCAATTTCGGCCACCAACACAGTTTCTTCAACTGTTCCATAGTTCTCTCTGATCCTTGATGCCCACAAATGTCATGGTGCCAGTACCTCACCTGATTCTTTTTCGCCATTTTGGCACCACAAATTTACCATTATTAAGTACAACCCGATTCCGTGCCTGTATGCCTCTATATTTCCCAAACTCTTCAGAATCTTCGCCTCTTTGTATCTTTGCTAATTCCTGACCCTGTTAATGAGTCATGACTAAGTCTATATCTGTACAGTTTGCTGGTTTCTCCGTCATCCCTAGCTCTACATCTGGATTCGCTTTCACCACCCAGATTGATTCTGGTTTGCCGAACCCACCAGTCTTCCTGCTCCCTTCCGGGGTAGTCTGTAAATGAGCCTTAACCTTCTTGTTTAATTCATAAGTGTTTCCACTTCCCTTCTCAAATATTTACTTCAAAATGGGAGCTGATGGTACAGGTTTGCCATCTTTTGAGATATAACCTCTAGCTTCCCATAACGGTAAATATTCAGTCAAAGCACATAAGTATGCAGTGAATGAAGGGAGACGGGTCATGTACAGTCATCAGAGTTTAATCTCATTAGGTACCTTGTTCAGCGCAGAAGTAGGGAGTCAAAGGGCTTGTTCCTGTTCTCTACTGTTCCCAGGATCCCAACATCTCCAGCTGACGTGTTCAGATTGTAATATCAATCTATTAATTATCAGCTATCTATTCTCCTCCATTCATCTCGTTCTTCAGTACTGTGTCATATAGGACAAGGTGTCTTGCAACACAGGAGCCTTCTCTTCCGTCCACCCTGTCCCTTACGAGCGGAACATTCCCGGCTGAGCTGTGACGTAACCAGTGACGCCAAATTCTCAGGACGTCATCAATGAACCGGATGCTGCAATGTGGAACTTGGATTATTCCAAATGTGAAGCTTGTCCTTCCCTCGCATTCCTTTTCAGAAACTCTCTCAGTGCTGCACAGAACTACGGAGACATACATTTAGCAATGGAAAATTCATGGCATTTGCAGACAAGTATGAAGTTATCATAAGAAATCCGAAATGAATATTATATTATTTATGAGGTGAACATAACTCGAATAGATTCATGGTCTAGTGCACATTGAGGAAAATGTGACAGAATCGGCAAACATAAGAGAGCAGATACACGGTGAAGGTAACAATTTGGATTTGCTGAGAGGAAATGGATTCATACAAATGATGCTGGAACATAAAACGCTCTACCTCGGTTGGTCTGACTTCAATCAAATTATTAATTTAATTACTCACTTATTTATATAAATTAATGTATTTACTTAATTTGATTATTTTCATTAAACATTTAAGAGGTTGGTTTGCCAAACCACAGACAGATCACGTGCTGCTCAATTGGCTCTAAGTGGTTCAGTAACGAATAGTCTGTTTGCCATATGACTCTACGATGCTGAATGTCCTGATGGATACAGCCGTCATCATTCATTGGTGCACGGTCCATCTCACAATTATAACATAAACCGACTGCAAGCAACTCGTGTTCTAACAATAGCTCAGGAAATACAGAGTGTATTTTAAGAGTATTTACAGGGTTCGCGGAACAGCGGGAAAGAATGAGAAAAAATACTCTCGCTTAAACTGAATCAGAGTCTCACATGTAAAGGACTGAGACGGCAAACTTAACATTGGAGCCGAGGCAGACAAATTGAAAATGAAACCCACACTCTCACACTGTAGCAGAGACTAACAGATACAGAATGAAACCCACACTCTCACACTGTAACAGAGACTGACAGATACAGAATGAAACCTACACTCTCACACTGTAGCAGAGACTGACAAACACCGAATGAAACCCACACACTCACACTGTCGCAGAGACTGACAGATACAGAATGAACCCCACACTCTTACAGTGTAGCAGAGACTGACAGATACAAAATGAAACCCACACTCTCACACTGTCGCACTGTAACCCTCTCTTCATTTTCACCTTGTAGCCAACTGCATGCTCCATCCTTTCCTCTCTCTGGCAGACTGGCCAATGACACTGTTCTGCCAATTTTTTGTTCTTTTTCTTTCATTCTGCTCTGAATAATCCTTGTTGCTACAAAATGGCCTTGCAGCTGTTTCAATGTCGCTTTTGTTTCTTCAATCCTTAAATCGATATTCTGACTCCACCGTGAAATATCGTGTTCAACGCGTTCCGACTGGGAGGAGAAAGTCATGAACTGGGAGATCGACAAAGAATTTAATACATGTGCTGACGTTCATTTGCCTGTGTGTTTGCTATTAATGGCTTTTAATATGGCTTTGTGTGATGGTGTGGCCCTACCTGTCGGTCCTGCATTTATTTCTGCACGGCACCGCGAAGGTAACGCCAAGAACACGGGCATTTTTACGTTCGACCATGAAACGAATCGGTTTGGAATCGATAGATGGCAGAAAGTATTCTGTTAAATTATGCCGGTATTCCCACCAGGGGGAAAGGTGTGGAGGTTGTGCTCGTAACCAACAGGACAGTGAATGGCTGCCTTATCAGCCCATTGTATTCCAACAACGAATTGCGCGCCACAGTTGTTCAGCATCTCACTGTTCCTCGTGTGGATTCATCATCGGCTTTGTCCGTTACTTCACCGTTTCAAAATCCACAGAACGAGTAGGAAATTTTAAACAGATACGTTATAAGATGTATTAGAGGTACACACTTACATACGTAACTTTAGCACCTAATACGCACTTTTTCCCTGAATCAATTTCTTTCTGAAATCCAACCTGGTGACTCAGTAATATCTTTACTGGTACATTTGCATTTACACCGATTTTGATACAATGCTTACTATTTTTCTCTCTCTCTGTTACAGCAGCGGATAATGTCTGTAATGCTGGGGTAATTGGTTTGCATTTCGCGCCTCATACTTGCCAACATCTGTGTTTGCAACTGACTCGGTGACAGTGCAAACAATGAGGGATTGCGCCAAAAAACAAAATATTGATGTCAATGTATCATATCCTGGAAAAAGTCACCGTAGCAAAGTAAGTGAATCAGAAGCTTCGTCCACATTATACCGGATAATTTTGAAAACGCCGGTTTCGTCTAATAACGATAGGCGTCCACACCAGGCGTTTTAGAAAGTACCTCCATCCACATTAAAATGGTTAGTTGGGCGAATCTCCTCCTACTGGGCATGCGTCGGACGCATTCACATAATCAAGCGACATGTTTGGTGTCGAACCTCGCCGTGAAGGATTTGCTGCGCGTTTGTCCGACTAGAAAAACCTAAAAGGAAATTGCCAAACGACGGACAGCTGTTGGCTCGCGCGCAGGAGGACTTAAAAAAAGCAAACACTGGAGCGTATGGAGGCAACCGACAGGGAGTTCATGGATTGTTTGACCCGACTGATGACGAACATTGAAAAACTGACTAACTCTGTTGCAGAGGGATCTGCAATGATGAGTAATATGATGGTTCACCCCGAGTACTTTTCACCGCCACAATACCAGCTTCACAGCCACTACAATAGCAACACATCCGGACACACGGACCACCGGGTGGCCCCAATGCACCACTGCATAACATCTTCCACACTCCCACAGAGAGGTGACGCTGGAAACAGTTCCTACATCCACTGGGTCTTCACCGATGAAAGGGACGACAGCTACAAAGAAATGCAATAAGGCTTGTTACTGGGCAAAAGTGAAATTTACTGTTACCTCATTTTGTTTGCCTTTACTTTTGCCACGTCTTTCTGTATTATTTTGCTGTATTTGACATGTGCAATAAAACGAGTTACTGGTCAAAGGTGATGTGGTACCAGCGTTAGCCGTCCCTTGAGACTACAAGACTGGTGTTGTTTTCAGTTCAATGAAATAAGGCGTATTATTTCCCCATTGGCATTACGGTTCGCTAAAACAGAGAAATAATGGCTAATTAGTAGCAATTATTAGTAGTAAATAGTAGTAATGTACAAGTTGTTTTCATCATTAGTAACCTATTATTCTATAAAAGAATGTCATTCTGTGCTTCAGCTACATTGAGGACGGAAACATCCAGACGCGGTGGACTCTCAACAACGTGTGATCGGTGAAGAGTTTTACTCTGCAGGCGTAAAAGAAATGTCCTCTCTGGGCGTTGTTATAGCTGTTTGAGTTTACTTAGTAGCTATTTACAACTTTTATGATATTTAGAATTTGGAAATATTCCGAAAAGAATTGCAAATACTAACAGCCTTGGTTTAACAATGCTTGAAGAGAGGGCTATTTGTTACACTGTGATTATAATTTTCGGTATCCCGAGTAAGTGCCTTTCGTTACTTATACAGAAACAGAGACCTCCCGCCGCTCTCAGCGACTGCTGATTTGATTTTAATCGATGTTTATTAAAAATCCCTAAAATGCTGTCTCGTTCCTCTCAATCTCCTGTCCTGTTAATATTTTAACCTGGTTCATGCAGTCTTGTCACTGGAACTGCCTGTAATCTTCTCATTTGTGACGTGAGACCTCGAACTGTACAGACACCACACAAACAACCCATGTCCAGCAAAGCCTCCCGTCATTAGCGGACCTCATTCCTTCCAACCCTGTCACGTGAGCAGTAGATTGGCGTTTAAACTCACAGTAAATAGCTTTGATTTCAACTTGTGAAATTCTGTTCCCTTTTCTAATTCAGGTTCACGGGAAGTGAGCATCGCAGACAATACTGATATTATTACGGTCTCTCTAACTTTCCCGATCAAATGATGATTAGTGGAACAAACCACAGCATTCTTGGGTCTACAGTCACATAAAATCCACATAAAGGCGAATGTTCTCCATCACTATAGGACATTTATGAAACAAATGAGGATTTACAGCAACTCAGTAGTGCCGTGTACTTCGTTACCGAGGCCGGCTTGTTAGGGAAGGCTGAAAGAGACTCGTCTAAAGACAGGGATTCCAATGGCGGGGCCGTGCGGTGTGATTCCATTTCACCATAATCGATGCGCCGCCACGGCTGTGATCCATAGACTCTTGTCGCTCCACAAACACTCGCGCACGCATCTTCCAGCGGCTGAGCGCCCAAGTGCAAATTTACCAATTTCCACCAAAAATTTCTCTTCCATCATTCTGAAAGGTAAACTCATTTCCCCCTTCTATTTTCCCCTCCCAGTGCTGTTCAATTGAAGGACGATCCATTTTCTACTCTTTGACAATTCCCAAGTTTTTCCAGTCTCAAATTTTGATCTATGTTTTTTTGGTATCAGCACTGTTCCTTCGCAGATGCGCGGGTACGCAGCTGCGCCAGAACTGAAATGGGTCACTCTGTAAATATTTTTTTGAAATCATTGTTAATATAATTATGAAATACCGTGAAATGTACTGTATTACTGAATATAATCCATAAATGTGCTAAATACTAAACGTACCACATTTACATTGGAACATTTTAGAGCTTCAACCTATTTGTGTTGTCATTATTTCAGGTTGCAACACTGTCAAAAATGATCACAATAAAGACAGAAACCACCAACGCCGTTCAGTCAGAACATTTCACGTTGGCATACTCCCTGTCAGGGGTGTCTGCCTGACAGCCTTTACCTGTGTGGTGTTGTGTTTTATCATTGTTTGACATGGATATTCCAAATATAAAAAAAAACATTACAAGTGCCGAGCACTTTTAAGACCGGGTAACAATGTTCTGCTCAGAGCAAAGGTTTGTCCCCGAAGGTTGCTGGGGTGCGAGATCTTGGTTTCAGAATCTGACCTTGCAATCGAATAATAACCAAAGCCTCTAGAAAGAAGCGTAGACGCGCACTTCAATTACACTACCTCTCTCCATGGAGATACCGCGCTTGTAGTTCTGTGAACAGTCTTGGTCGCCCTGTTATAGGAAAGGCAGATGTACGCTGAACGGAATGTAAAGAATATTTACAAAGATGCTGCCGGAACTCCAGGGCTTGAGTTACAGGGGGAGGTTCGGCCGAGTGGCATTTTATTCTTTGAGGCAGGCAATTCGCGGATGGCTTGATAGAGGTGCATAAAGCCACGATAATGTATTGATACAGTCATTCATTTCCGTGTGGTTGGGTAATCGTGAACAAAGGGGGGTAGATTTAAGATCAGAGGGCAGAAATGTAGCTGGATTCCGAGCGACGTTTTCTCACACAGAAGTTGCTCTGTGTATTGAACAGCCTGACAAAGGAAATGGGCGTTACAGAGTCGTTGACAATATTTAAAATACACCTGGACAGTTTGAGAAATGCGAAAGCCTTAGAGAGATGTGATCCAAACGCGAACGAACACGATCAGCTCAGACGGCCGTGCCGGTCGGCATGGAGATATGGGCCGAAGGGAGCGTTTCTGTGATCTATCATTCTTGGACTCTACTCATCGCTGCTGCATCAGTGAACGTGAGGAGACAAAGCAGCAGGTGCTCCTGTAAAGCGCTTTGTGCTGCGGTCAGGCTTTCAAACAAACCGCAAGAACACAGCTATTCTTTACTTCCTCTGATAATGTCCAGCAGAGACGAACAACGGATTTTACTTCAAGGGAACAGATCATGGCTGTATCTCCACGCAAAATGTGTTAGATTTTTTAAAATTCTAATTTTTGGTCTTTTTTGTTACTGCAGTTAACCTTGTTGCCATCATCATTCTCAGCCGAGGAAACTGCGGTCTCTCCAGATGCGTCACACGTTACCTGGTGGCGATGGCTGCGGCGGATCTAATGGTGGTGATTATCGAAGTCCTGTTCTACCAGATGGGTCGAGCATACGGATTTAATTACGGATCCTGGACAACGCTCCGTTCTGCCTTGTCCACTACGCCCTGTGTCACGTGGCCGTTGACTGTTCCGTGTGGTTTACTGTCGCTTTCACTTTCGATCGCTTTGTGGCCATTTGCTCGCCTACTTTTAAAGCAAAATACTCACCCCCAGAATTGCGGGTACGGTGATGGGCGCACTATCTCTCGGCTTCTTTTTTAAAAACATACCATTTTATTTCATGTATATGGAAAGAATAGCGTTGTTGGTGAGGGGTAATTGGATTTGTTTCAGTAGACCTGTAGTGCCTTTCTCGCCATCGTTTGAGGGGTTTTATTGGGTGGACCGTCTGTTGAATCCGCTACTTCCTTTCTTCCTCATTTTGACCCTCAATGCTCTGACCGTCAGACAGATACTGGCGGCGAGCAGGGTCCGCAGGGGGCTGAAGGGACGGGGAAATTGCGAGAAACAGCGAGATCCGGAGATGGAGGGTCGGAGACAATCCATCATTCTGCTCTTCAGCCTGTCGGCGAGTTTCCTTCTCTGTTGGGCGACAACCACTCTGATCTTCATTATCATGCGATGCCTCTACACAGACCTGGAAACGTCCATTCGGCTTTTTCAGGCACAGTTTGCGGGTTCTGTGATTCAGAATTTCAGCAGCTGCACAAATACTTTTATCTACGGAGTGACCCAGACCAGATTCAGAGAGCAGGTGAAAGTTCTGCTCTCCCCCCTACCTTAGTTTTGAACTGTTTTAGAAAACTACTCTGCTCAGATGAAAGCGTCGAATAAATTTACAATTATGGAGATAAACCCACAATTGCTTTGCGAGAAAATTAATAAACGAAACTCCCTGAAAACGTTTCCATTTTCAAGCAGTACCTGTGTTTCTAACAGATCTGCTTTGCCTTTATTTCAGTAAAATACTCTGCTTTCCTGTAAAATTGTTTGGTAATTTTCCTTCTGTCAAATGTGTTTTACCTCGCACTTTAAATCACCCGGGTATCCAATACAGAGAACTGATCGATCCATTCTCTAATTGTCCATTACCTCCACATTTGGAGCGATGATACAATGGCGGCCGATCCCGACATCCATTCTCTTTCCCCCTTGGCCCGTGTTTTCACTGTAATTAATGTTCCAGTTCGGCTGCCGTACCAGCATGCTACTAGGAAGTTTGTTGTCCTTGTTCTGTCTGGCGGAAGCTTACTGGTTTCAGCGCAAATGGAAGCCCACAATATAAATGAGTTATAATTTTGTTTCGGCCCAACTTCGCTCTGTTTTGACGTCGCATAAGTTCACCTTCCCAACTTCATAAAGTAAATACAAATTACCCTTGAAATAGCACGATTTCAGCCCCTTCACGGTAATAATGTCGAACATGAGGAAAGCTTTAAGCAATTCAGATTCGCCATTTTATACATTCAACTAATTTCATAGAATATATTTTCTCAATTCCTACATTGAGTGCGAGCCATTATAATGCCGGTCATGGAAACTATATTCCTGTTTTATACATTTCCGTTTTTTATTATTTTTTTCCAGGATGTTGCGCGTGATGGGCTTGAACTGCGGCCTCTCTGCGGTGTCACGTGTCGCAAGGAGCTGCGTTGTGACCAATGACTGTGAAATGATAGCTCCCAATCTGTAATCGCGGCAGTTTATGATAATGAGAGGAGATCTAAAAATTCGGAAGGTCTTCATAAAGAAGATGTAGAGCAGACGTTTCCTGCAGTGAAGGAGTGTAGAACCAGAGATGACAGCCTCAGAATTAAGCGACTCCCCTTTGAACACAGACGAGAGGGGAAAGTATCTTTAACCAGAGGTCGGTAAATCCGTGGACACGACAGGCACAGTCGGTTGTGTAGGTCAAGTCACTGACTACAGTTAAGGCCAAGTTTTAGAGCATTCGGGTTAATCAGGGCTTCAACGGTTCTGGAAGAGCAGGAGAATAGCGTTGAAAGGGTTAATAAATCAGCCATGATGGCGGCTTCGACTGACCGAATGACCTAATTCCTCTTCTAGCGTCTTCTGGTTTATGGAATTCGTTCTCACTTAATAACATATCACTTCAGTTTCTCGAGGCTTCAACACCTGCTCCAGATTTTAAGCTGTAAATCCAAAATCATAAACGCCTGGTGTCCTTCTATCTGACGATCCACCAGAACTGAAGATATACATACTCCAATTCTTGCACTATTTTTTCTTTTCGTTAACAAATTAATTAAATATCCATGTATGCTAGTGTGAGACATAAACAACATTATGCGTGTTCCAAGGCCCTATTCCTCCCGCTCAACCAATCACATTCTCTCCGATCACTGTGCATCATGTTCCATGCATCAACAGGCTATCGCGAATACGACTGGAAAACCAGCCGTCTGCCCGCGTCCTCGTCAGACATTGACCGCCATGATATCAAAATATGCGTGCACAGCACAATGGATCTGAGAAATAGTAATCAATTAACTGTTCTTATATCGACCTGCCCAGAATTATCTCAAAATAAAACTGACCTGCTGCTTGTAAACTCTGCCCAGTTAACTGAATGATATAATAGCGTTGAAAAACACTTTACCGAAAACGCCCCAGTGGAGCAACTTCATCTATTGATTGAGCCCCCACTTTGAATTTGCCCTTTCCTCTTATTCGGAATTTCTGGAAACACATTGCGCAATCCGGAATAGCTATATCACTTTTGAAAAGTTAAGTTCTACGGATACTTCATACGGATTCACTACGGAGTCCTGTACAACGCTCCGTTCTGCCTTGTCCACTATGTCCTGTGTCACGTGGCCGTTGACTGTTCCGTGTAGTTTACTGTCGCTTTCACTTTCGATCGCTTTGTGGTCATTTGCTCCGCTAAATTTAAAGCGAAGTGCTGCATATCCAAAGTTGCAGGATTGGTGATAGGCACAGTATCTGTCGGTTTCTGTTCAAGAAACATTCCATTTTATTTCCTGTATATGAATGGAGCCGCGTTGTTGGAAAATGGTAACTGGGTCTGTACCAATAGGCCCGCACTTCCTTTCACAGAATCGTTTGAGTGGTTTTATTGGGTGGACCGTCTGTTGAATCCGCTACTTCCTTTCTTCCTCATTTTGACTCTCAATGCTCTGACCGTCAGACAGATACTGGCGGCGAGCAGAGTCCGCAGGGGGCTGAAGGGACGGAGAAATTGCGGGAAACAGCGAGATCCGGAGATGGAGAGTCGGAGACAATCCATCATTCTGCTCCTCAGCCTGACGGCGAGTTTCCTTCTGTGTTGGGCGACAACCACTCTGGTCTTCATTCTCATGCGATGCCTCTACACCGACCTGGAAATATCTATTCTGCTTTTTCAGGCACAGTTTTGGGGTTCTGTGTTTCAGAATTTCAGCAGCTGCACGAATAAATTTATTGATGGAATGACCCAGACCAGATTCAGAGAACAGTTGAAAGATCATTTGATCTCCCCCGCTATTTCAGTTTGGAAACATTTTAGATATCTATACTGCTCAGCTGAAAGGGTCAAGTCGTTCTCCCATTTCGAAAATAAATCTACACCTGCTCTACAAGCGTATTAATAAATTGAACTTCCTGAAAACGTCGTTGTCCCAGCAGTTCTGCCTTTCCATTATTCCAGGAAATGAAGCATTGTTTTATATAGATCAGATTGCTTAGATAGTTCCGTTCTGTAAAATGTATTTTTCCTTGCACATTAATCCCTCTAATATCCGGTGTTGAAAGCAAAGAGATTTATTCTCGAATTGTCCTTATCTAAATCTGTGCAGTGACCCGGCCGTGTTTGCCATCCCGACATCCATTCTCTTTCCATTTTGTTCGGAGTTTTCATTGTATTTAATGTTCCAGTGTGCCTCCTTTACCAGCATGTGATCGGGAGATTTATCGATCTATTCTCAGTCTGGCTGAATCTTTCCAGTTTCAGCAAACGGAGAAGCTCACGATATAAGTGACTCGATTGACTGAGTGGCTAATTCTGCTCTGTAGTCTGATGATCCACTGGAACTTGTTTTGACCCTACGTCACATCACGTCAGTGTGTCAGGTCCGCAACACCTGCTCTTAGATTTTAAACTGTAAGTGTATAATCAAAGACCTCATTCCCAATTTTTTTTTCTTATCCGCATTTTCCTTAACAAGTTATTGAAGTATTTCTTTGTGCTCGTGCGTGACACGAAATTCACATTGTATTGCCAAAAGATCTATGCCTGTTTCTCATCCGATCACATTCACTCCGGTCACTCTCTGTCACGCTGCATGTCTGATCAGGCTATGGTGTAAAGCGCGTAATATGTCTGGAAATCCAGACGTCTGTCCTTGTTCCGGTAAGATACTGACTGCCGTTATATTAAAATAAGAAAGAGCAGTACAAATTGTCTAAGAAGTAGTACTAAACACGATTTATCATAAATTACTGTAACTGCACTTTGCACATTTAGACGGAAAAAGTAGAGATTTTTGCTCATTATATGAAGGATGTCAAAAATATATTCAATTCAATTCAGTTAACTTTTCTTAAGGCTGTCTACCCAGCATTAACTCAAAATTAAAGTGACGCGCTGACAGTGAACTGTGCCCACTTAAACGGACAATTTAATGCCATTCCAAATCACTTTTCATAAACATCCCAATCAGTAGAGCAACATATTATGATCGAGCCCCGACGGTAAAATTGCCCCTGTGTGTAATTCGGAATTTCTGGAAACACACTGTGCAATACAGAGTGGCTATCTCATTTCAGAAACATTGAGCTAGTAACAAGTCGTTAGCAATTTCCTGAATAGAAAACTTATCTCGAAATTCCTCAACATGTCGTGCCGATTTATTTCACGTTGCCCTATCCAAAAACAAAGTTTCATAACAATTAGGTTAGCTGTAGTTTCAGTTTACTTATCGCTATTAGAATGTTGAGAACTCAAGGTGTAGCGAAATCAGGAATTCACAACTAATTTTAGGTGCAATCAGTGCTTGATTATTGCTCTAAAGTCCAGACAGATTAATTTGCGCTCAGACAGAACTACCTTCCGGAGGCCCAGCGTCAGCTCTCAGACATCTTCTCCTTCTTAATCCTCGAAAAGGATCCCACCACGGAGCATCAGACCTTTGTCCCCAACACTACTAGCTCTGGGGATCAAATTCCACTGCAGCACCCTCATAGTTCCCGCAACCGGCGTCTCCCGTTTCTACCTCATACCCAATTCCCACAGTCGTCCCTTTTCAGGTAAATACTTCGTTAAAGATTGTTCTGCCCCACTAAAATCATATCTGTATTCTTTGACTCCGTTTCAATCGCCATGGTTCATTCCCTTCCCATACACATCCCTGACAGCTCACACGCTTTGCATCTTTTCAATGTTGTCTGGTGCCCTGACACATATCATATTATATATACCTTCCATGCCCAGTCCCTATACACCCCCATCCCTGAGCAGGAAGTACCCAAAGCTTCGCGTTTCTACCTGGACACCAAACCCAACGAGTTGCATTCCACCATCGCTCTCCTCCGACTGGCGGAGCTTGTCCTCACTCTCAATCATTTCTCCTTTAGATCCTCCCACTTCCTTACAACAAACGGTGTACCCATGAACACCCGCAAGGCGGCCCAGCTATGTCTACCTTTTTGTCGGCTCCGTGGAGGCGCGGGTAAATAAATTCGGACAGATATTCCAAACACCAGAAAGTCTGCAGATACTGGAAATCCAAAGCAACGCACACAAAATGCTAGAGTAACTAAGCAGGTCGGGCAGCATCTACGGAAAAGAGTGAACAATCATTGTTTTTCGGGCTGAGACCATTCATCGGTACCGGAAAAGAAGGGGAGAAGTGAAGTTGGAAAGCTGTGAGAGGGGAAGATAAGTTAAGGTGGCAGTTGATAGATACAACTGTGAAAGAGGGAGGGGTGAAATAAAGAGATGGAAAGTTGATTAGTGAAAGAAATAAAGGTCTGGAGAAGGGAGAAACTGAATCGAGCAGAAAGAAGTCCATGGAAAGAAGGGAAGTGTTTGGGGTGGGGGTGGCTACAGGAGAGCACCAGAGAGTGGGGGTGATCAGGTAAGAAGAGAAGTTGTGAAAGGGAGACATGAATGCGGAATGGGGAAGAGGTTGTGGGGGTGAGTGTGGGCAATGACCAGCCATTAGAGAAATCGATGTTCATGCCAGGGTATTGGAGGCTACCCTGACGGAATACAAGGTGTCAGTACTCGAACCTGTGTGTCGCCGCCTTGGCTGTAGAGGAGGCCGCGGACTGGCATGTCAGAATGGGAACCGGAAGTAGGATCGAAAGGGGAGGCTACCGCTTTTCGTGGCAGGTGCTCGACGAGGGGGAGGGGCCTTCCGATCTACGTTGGGTCTCACTGATATATAGGAGCTCTCAACGACCGGATACTGTAGATGACCCCAAAAGACTCGCAAGTGAAGTGTCGCCACCCGTGGAAGGAATGTTTGGGGCCCTGAGGGAGGAGATGTAAGGACAGATGTTGCGATTGTTCCAGTTACCATGATAAGTGCCAGGCGGAAGATCAGTGGGGAGGGACAAGGGAGTCACACAGGGAGTCATCCCTGCGGAAAGCAGAAATGGTCGGGAGTTGTATGAGGATGGGAAGATGTACTCGGCGGCGGGATCCCTTTGGAGGCAGTGGACGGTATGTGCGATTATGTTCAGAATGTGCATTGTGGTGCGGTAAGTGAGTGAAAAAGAGGAACTCTCTCTGTGATGGGCCGCGAAAGGATGGAGTAAGGGCAGATGTGCGTGAAATGGAAGAGATGCGGGTGAGGCAGCGTTCATGTTTGGGGAGAGGAAGCCCCTTTCTTTGAAGAAGGAGGACACTTCATTTGCTCTGATATGAAAAGCCTCATCCTGAGAGTAGACACAGAGGGGACGGAAGAGCTGAAAGAAGGGATGACTTTATTTACAAATGACAGCGTAAAAACAGGTACCGTCCGGACTGCTGTGAGGCTGTAGGTTGATAAAATATAACAGCATATAGACTGTCTCCGGAGCTGGAGGCAGAGATGGAGAAAGGGAAAAGAGTTGTCGAAATGAACCGGGTAAATTTGAGGGTACGGCGGAAGTTGGAGGCAAATTTGAATAAATGAACGAGCTCAGCACGAGTGAGGGAAGCAGCAAATATGTAATCGTCGATGTAGCGTTGGCTGATTTGGGTAACGTTGCTGTTGTAGGCCTTGAACACTCCGGGTGACTTACCCAACTTGATGCTTTCCAAAAGCTCCATCACATACTCTTCCTTAATATTTACATGTTCAAGCTTTACAGTTCGCTGTAGGTCATTCCTACAAACGCCAAGATCCTTTCTCCGTAGTGAATACTGAGGCAACGTACTCATTAAGTACCTCCGTTATCTCCCCTGCTTCTATACACTTTTTTTCCACGGTCACAGTTGATTGGTCCTATTCTCTCATTTCTTATCCTCTTTCTGTTCACCTATTTGTGGAATGTCTTGGGGTTTTTCTTAATCCTGTCCATCAAGGACCTCATGGCCCCTTCCAGCTCTCCAAAATACTTTCGTGAGCTCTTTTCTGCTAACGTTATAATCTTCCAGTTCTCTATCATTACCTAGATTTTTGAACTTTTCGTAAGCTCGTCCTTTCTTCTTGACTAGATTTACCACAGCCTTTGTACACTTCTTCTGCTTCTCTGCTCCAGGACGAGTAATAACAGCTTTTCCAGTCTAACCCTCGTCTGAGGTTCCGTACCGGTGGAAATATTCTCAGGAATATTCTTGGCTACATGACGGAGACGACCACATCCATCCCAAATTGACGGGACCTGAATTCGGAGCCACAGTCCAGCTATGCCCAGCCCTGCTCCGACTTTTTCCTGCTTCTGCATCTGGGCATCGAATTGTCCAGATGCGCGGGACAAGTTGTTTTTTTTTTCACAGGTAATGGTGGATGCCTGGAAAATCGGCAGTCGGTAATACATTGTTGTTTACGACACTGTTGGCTCAGCACATGACGTGAAAGAATGGAGATGGGTACTGTACAGTGAATAGAGTTTAGTCTCATTCGGTATCTTGTTCAGCGCAGGAGTGGTGAGTCACAGGGCTTGTTCCTGTACCCTGCTGTTCCATGACCCCAACATGTCCAGGTGATGTGTTCCCATTGTAATATCAATCTGTTCACCATCTTCTGTCCATTCACCTACATTCATCTCGTTCTTCTGCACTGATGGGTGTAATGTGGGACACTGTATCCTGCAACACAGGAACAACTTTTCCGCCCACCATGCCCCTGACGATTTGAACATTCCCGGCTGTGCAGTGACGTAATCAGTGACGCCAATTTACCAGGATTCTTCCATCAACCGCGTGCTGCAGTGTGTAGCTTTGGATGATTCCAAATGTGAAACATGATCTCCCCTCGCATTCCCACTCACAAACTCTTTCAGTGCTGCACGGAACAAGGCTGTCACAATTTTATCAATGAAAAATGCATGGCATATTGCAGAGCAGTCTGAGGCTGTCATAAGAAAATCGAAATGAATATTTTATTATTTGTGAGTGGGAAATAACTCTAGTTAATTCACGGTCCGGTGCACACTGAGGAATATCTGACAGAATCGGCAAACCTAAGAGCGCGGAACACATGGCGAAGGCAGCAATTTAGAACTGTGAGAGAAATGCATGTAAATGCTGCTCGAACATGAAACTCGCTCCCTCTGTGGGTTTTATTTCAATCAATTTATGAATTTAGGTATTTACTAACTTAATTAAATTAAGGAAATATTTATTTTCCTCATTTTCGTTCGACATTTTAGAGATTATTTTACAAAACCATAGAAATATTCGGATCAGGTGCTGTTCGTATGGCTCGATGTGGTTTAGCAACGAATTGCATATAGACTGATGCCGGGCCGAACGGTCTGTTTGCAGTGTGACCCTATTACACAGGACGTACTGCTCCATAGAACCGTCATCATTCATCAGTGCGCTGCCTCTCTCACTATTTTAACATAAACCAACTGCAGGAGACTGATGTTCTAAAAATAGCTCAGGGAATACTGAATCTATTTTAAGTGTATTTGCTGAATTTGAGGAACAGCGGGAAAGAAGGATGAAAATAGACCCGCTCACACTGAAGCAGAAGCTCGCAAGTACAGGACTGATATAGATCACGTAATGCTCGAGAAGAGACTGACAGATAAAGACTGACCCCCAATATCTCACACTGTAGCAGAAACTGAAAGATAAGAAATCGAAATGAATATTGTATTATTTGTGAGTGGGAAATAAATATAGTTAATTCATGGGCAGGTACACATTGAGGAATATGTGACAGAATCGGGAAGCCTAAGAATGCGGAATACACGGTGAAGGGCGCAATTTAGAACTGTTCAAGTCAAGTCAAGTCAAGTCACTTTTTATTGTCAGTTCGACCATAACTGCTGGTACAGTTCACAATAAAATCGAGACAAGGTTTTTCAAGACCATGGTGTTACATGAAACAGTACCAGAGCTACACTGAACTACGTAAGAAAAAAAAAACAACTCAGAATAAAACTACACTAGGCTACCGAATTGCACAGGACAGCATAAAGTGAGCAAAACAGTGCAGGCATTACAATAAATAATAAACATGACAATAGGCACTGTAGAGGGCAGTAGGTTGGTGTCAGTCAATGCTCTGGGTATTGAGGAGTCTGATAGCTTGGAGGGAGAAACTGTTACATATTCTGGTCGTGTGAGCCGGAATACTTCAGTGGCTGTTCTCTGATGGCAGGAGGGAGAGGAGTTTGTATGAGGGGTGTGGGGTCCTTCATAATGCTCTTTCCTTTGCGGATGCAGCGTGTAGTGTAAATATCCAAAATGGCGGGAGGAGAGACCCCGATGATCTTCTCAGCTGACCTCACTATTCGCTGCAGGTATTTGTGATCTGAGATGGTGAAATTTCCGAACCAGGCAGTGATGCAGCTGTTCAGGATGCTCTCAATACAATCCCTGCAGAATGTGATGAGAGAAATGCATGTAAATGCTGCTCTAACGTGAAACTCGCAGCGTCTGTGGGCTTTATTTCAATCAATTTATTAATATAGTTCTGCAGATATTTAATTAACATATTTAAAAATATTTATTTCCTTATTTTATTTCAGCATTTCAGAGATTGTTTTAACAAACCATAGAAAGATACGGATCAGGTGCTTTTCGTTTGGCTCCATGTAGTTTAAGAACGAATCGCATGCAGAATGATGCCGACCGAACGGTCTGCTTGCCATAAGACTCCATTACACAGAATGTACTGCTCCATACAACCATCATCATTCATCAGTGCATTGTCACTTTCACAATTTAAACATAAACCAACTGCAAGAGACTCTTGTTCAAAAAATAGCTCAGGGAATACAGAATATATTTTCAGAGTACATACTGAATTTGAGGAACAGCGGGAAAGACGGAGGAAAAATAGACCAGCTCACACTGAATCAAAGTCTCACAGGTAAAGGACTGAGACGACACACGTAATACTCGAGCAGAGACAGGCAGATACAGACAGGACCCTACACTCTCACACTGTAACAGACTGACAGATACAGAATGAAACCCACACTCTCACACTGTTGCGGAGACTGACAGGTACAGAAGGAAACCCACACACTCACACTGTCGCAGAGACTGATAGATACAGAGTGAAATGCATTTTTTCATACTGAACCAAAGAGATCCACGTGCAGAAGGCCACGCTATCAATGTGTACCAGGGTTCTGATAACTTCAAAATGAACCCCGCACTCTCACATTGCTCCGGAGACAGGTGGGTATAAAATGAACCACATTTGAACATTATACCGGTGACAATCAAGTCGAGATTTAAACAAACACCCTTATTATCCGACTGAAAGTCTCCCTTAAGTTGCTTGTCGCTGCATTGTTGCCGTTCTCTCTCACTAGTTCGTTATTTCATGTGAAATGCATATGCATTCTCTCTTCATTTTCGGCTTGGAGCTTCCTGCATAATAAATACTTTGCTCTCCGGCAGACTGAGAAATTACGCTACATTCTCCCAACTTACTATTCATTTTCTTTCTCTAGGATTTGCAACATGGTACTGCGACTGTTCAGCTATCTCTTCTGCTGCCTCTATCCTTTTATCAATGATACGATTGGTCGTAAAATACCCAGGTTAACGGTTTCAGTCGAAGAAGAGAAGGGAATAGACAGGGAAATAGGCAAATAATTTAACAGAGCACCTACCGTGTATGTGTGTGTGTGCGTGTGTATGTGATTATAACGGTTTTTGATATGACCTTATCTGATGATGTGACCTTGCCTGGCGATCCTGCATTTATTTCTACAAGGGCACATCGGAGGGAATGAAAACGACAAGTGTATTTTTATGTTAAAGCAGCAGATGAAGACCTCTGTGTACCGAGTGGAATCTATACAGGGCAGAGAATATTCTGTTCAATGATAACTGTATTTTCACCAGAGACATACTTGTTGATGTTTGCGTTCTTAACCCACAGTCAATGGACTTATCCGCCCATTATATTCCTACAGATAATAGACCGCCACAGTGTTTGAGCATCTAACTGTTTCTCCGCCAGATTCAACAAAGAAGACAGTTTAAGAAATGGGGGGTAGGGTGTATAGGGACAGATCTGGACTTCAAGATAACGGAAATAATCATAATCATGGAGAAACTCATCACAATGACGAGAACATCGATGTCCCTCAAGTCTGATGGGCAACTGGACAGGGTGTCTCTGTACACAGCGGGTATGTTTTATATCTGATGACACATAGTGGGACGGGGTGGGGAGGGTTTGGTGTCTGATGGGGAACTGGACAGGGTGTCTGTGTACACAGCGGGGATGTTTCATATCTGATGGCACATAGTGGGACGGGGTGGGGAGGGTTTGGTGTCTGATGGGGAACTGGACAGGGTGTCTGTGTACACAGCGGGGATGTTTCATATCTGATGGCACATAGTGGGACGGGGTGGGGAGGGTTTGGTGTCTGATGGGGAACTGGACAGAGTGTCTCTGTACACAGCGCGTATGTTTTATATCTGATGGCACATAGTGGGACGGGGTGGGGTGGGTTTTGTGTCTGATGGGGAACTGGACAGGGTGTCTCTGTACACAGCGGGTACGTTTTATATCTGATGACAAATTGTGGCTCGGGGTGGGGAGGGTTTGGTGTCTGATGGTGAACTGGACAGGGTGTCTCTGTACACAGTGGGTATGTTTTATATCTGATGGCACATAGTGGGACGGGGTGGGGTGAGTTTGCTGTCTGATGGGGAACTGGACAGGGTGTCTCTGTACACAGCGGGTATGGTTTATATTTGATGAAACATAGTGGGACGGGGTGGGGAGGGTTTGGTGTCTGATGGGGAACTGGACAGGGTGTCTCTGTACACAGCGGGTATGTTTTATATCTGATGACAAATTGTGGGACGGGGTGGGGAGGGTTTGTTGTGTGATGGGGAACTGGACAGGGTGGCTCTGTACACAGCGGTTTTATTTTAAATCTGATGACACATAGTGGGACGGAGTGGGGAGGGTTTGTTGTCTGATGGAGAATGGACAGTGTGGCTCTGTACACTGCGGGTATGTTTTATATCTGATGGCACATCACGGGTTTGGTGTCTGAGTGGACAAAGTAGGGCTACTGTGTAAAAATAATATTAACGTCTGCAGGCGGAGACTGGGAGGGTGTTCATGTGTGCCTGGATCCAGTCAACACCGTAGGGAAACGGGATCCATTTGTAGATGAACCATTGGCGTGACAGTGAAAATTGCCGAAAATGCTGGAAACATCGATTCCGGATTGCTTGTGGAAAGAGAATCATAATTAAAGTTTCAGTTTGGAAAATGTGAGCCGGCGTGTCCGCTGTCATTCCAACTGTGGAATGTTGTAAATGAAGCCGCTCAGTGCTCATTTACTGGTTTCATTGGTCGAATTACAGAGAAATGTGCCTGAGGCACTGCCAGTGATACTGACGTGTTCGTGCTCCATGCCAACAGTATTTACACCTGAGACACCGCCGGTGATGTAATTTGTTTGTTCAGTAACAATGGTGGGAGGTGGGACCTTGTCACTGGAGATCGATCCCCTGTATAAATCAGAGCCTGTTGCAGTACGTCAGCCCAGAGTGTCTTGCCGAGCTGTGGAATTCAGAGCAATCGCGTTCACTGCGTCACTCAAATGGAATATCCAGTAATCTGGCGGATAGAAGACATTTACTACCCTGTTATTTCAGTCGTTGGGATTCCCGGTAAGCCGCTGGCACTCCTGTAAACGGCAGAAACTGAGAGTTAATTCCGATATTCTGAAGTGTTTCTGTCGCTACTTGTTTCCACACCCACCCGCCCAGACCCCGTATTTCAGTCATGGGCGGAAGGCGCAGACATTATTAATCCCATTGCTTTCGCAGCAGGAAGCGTTGCATATTGGATCCAAGATGCTGCCTTCGACTGAAATCCTCTCCGCTGCCTGGATGCCATGTAATAATTGTGAATCGAAATGTCTGCACAGGAGTACACGGGCTAAACTGCATCCGTGGGAACACGGTTCCGTGGTTCTGTCCGTATAAATCGACTGTGAATTGCGTGACTTGGTGACGGAAAAACGCGAATGGGACACTGCAGATGTGGATTCCATTTCATTCCTCTGCCGATCAGAGCCAGTGATATTTATTTTCCATCCCTCACTGCGAACGAGGGGGCATTAGGACAGCTGTCAATTTAAGCCATTTACAGAACTCGCCGAAAGTTCTCCGTCATGCCGATATTGCACACTCTCAGTGGCTTCATATGTCCTTGAACCGGTTTCCAACATTTGTAGCAGGAAAACAAAAATACAAGATCAAATCTAATACTATTATAATTTTGCTGTATTGCCTGACAAGTCAGTAATTTCTCTGCTTCTTTCCTATCCTCTTGCAGTGAACATGGTGGCGATTGTTATCCTGTCCCGAGGAAAGTGCGGTCTCTCCAAATGCATCACTCGCTACCTGCTGGGAATGGCAGCGGCCGATCTCCTGGTCGTTATTTCTGACCCTCTGCTGAAGTGGACTGTTTTCATATACTTTAGGTATTCCTTCCTCTCTTGGACTCCCGTTTGTAGGGTTGTTCGTTGCCTGCTCATAGCAACCACCGGGGTTTCTGTCTGGCTGACAGTCGCGTTCACCTGTTACAGATTTGTGGTTATTTGTTGTGAAAAGCTGAAAATAAAATATTGCACCGAAAGAACGGCGGCTGTGGTTATCGGGACAGTGAGTGTTCTAGGCTGTTTAGAAAGTATCCCTTTCTACTTTACATTGGATCCTTGGTTAATAATTAATGGCGTTTTCTATGGTTGTGTGACCAAAGAGAGTTTCTATACGTCTCCCTCGTGGGCCGCACTTGAGATGATACATCGCGTTTTCATGCCTTGTCTCCCGTTTGTTCTGATTTTATTGTTCAATGCTCTGACAGTCAGACGGATTTTTTCCGCCAATAAAGTCCGGATGGGGATCCGGGGCCGCAGTAACGGAAAGAATGACAAGGACCCGGAGATGGAGAACCGAAGGAAATCGGTCGTTTTACTATTCAGTATAACCGGTAGTTTTATATTTCTGTGGTTAACACGGGTATTATTTGATATTTACATACGGATTGCAAACATCCCTCGTTACTCGGCCACGGATCCGATTTATATCGCAGACTCCATGGCGACGATGCTGCAGATCCTCAGCTCCTGCACCAACACATGTATTTACGCCGTGACTCAGAGCAAGTTCAGAGAGGAGCTGAAGAACGCGGTGAAATACCCGCTGGAACTGTTAACCAAATTCCGTAAAGCTTAGAGCGACTTGTTTCTTTCTGCCGGAGATTTCAGTCAAACACCATGTCTCCTCCATAATCTATCCACTCGCCGATATGTAGAACCACGGGTAACAACGGAGCGCTCAGAAATGCGCATATAGTTTGTGATGATATGTTTCACTAACTGTTTACCCCATACAGGTGAAATGTGTCCTTCATCGAATATGGAATATATAGCGGTCACCTCAGCTGTAATTCACCCCGATGGAGGGACTATATAGTCAGGTCCCTCCTGTTTTATTGTAATAAACTCCATTACATCTGACAGCGTTTTACTCTGTGTTGGTCCAGTTAGGAAGAATCCTCTCCCTTTTCTCCATTCTCTCCGTTGTTTCTGATTCATCCTTTTCAGTGACGCTCACGGTGTTTTACTCCCAATATCTCTCACGTTGTCCTCGCTCACTCCTTCCCCCACGCCGGTGAGGGGAACGGGATCAGACTGAAACATAGCGGAGTTGTGTGTGTGTGTGTGTGTGTGTGTGTGTGTGTGTGTGTGTGTGTGTGTGTGTGTGTGTGTGTGTGTCTGTGTGTGTTTCTGTTTTTATCCAACTGCTTTTCCATCTCCGGACTGCTCCACTTTCTCCTTTCATATCTGCCTCTTTATCTCCGTTCACATCCTGAGGTCCCGTCACAGTCTCTTTCTTTCCCTCTGTTCTCTGTTTCTGTCTGACCACACCTTCCGTCCGGTCGCGTACTGAGCAAAGGAAATCTCAGTGCAGGAACATATATTTATATTGATCATCAATGTACGCTGAAATTTAATCAACTTCCACATCTACGGGAAAAAGTTATTTGTTTATTTTTTTGCTCTCTCCAACTAATTACGCTCTACCTGAAAGTTGTATCGATGTATGAAAAATTAAATGAATGATACGGAAATCCGAATTAAAATTACTTTGAATGATTTTGTACAGCTTTCTGACGGAACGATACCGACTCTTTCGCATTTCCAGTTCCGTCTCGCTGATGTCTGTCCTGCGACCGATCAGCGTTATACAACTCCGGTGATTCTCCTGCCGGAAGTAAGAGTCGACACGACAGATATCTTTTCGAGCGAAGAATAGATTTATGCACCTCGCGCCAGTTAATACTAACTCAATGCTTTATCATAAATAATGTTTCCAGTGATACGTAAGGATTGTGTCCAATCTTCGGCCACCGTGAACGCTAAAGCAGCGTTCAATCCCAAGCGACGTCATTCTGTTCTTGGCCAATTTAACTCCCAATCAGATTGAGTGTCTTAAAGACTACGACATAATTGCCTGGCAAGATTAAATGACAAGACCATCGCATTCCGGAGTTGGTAATGACCCGGGGTTAATTTTGCCTCGTGAAGGCAGCGCAGTTTCCAATGTTGTTGACTGTTGTCCAAGTCTAATCGCAAACTGGAGAACATCTGCAGACTCTGTAAATCAAAGTAATACCCACAGAATCCTAAGGAGCCCAGCAAGCCGGGCAGAATCTATGCAAAAGTGTAATCAGTCAATGTTCCGGGCAGACACACTTCATCAGGGAGATACAATAGTATTTAATAGTATTGGACGTTTCTAGCATAATTATATGTATAAGATGACGCGCGGCATTGATCGTGTGGATAACCCGTGGCTTTCTTTTCCTTGGGACAAAAAAGGTGCTTGGAAATAGGTACCGAGGGAATGTCAGAGTTCAGTTTTGACACAGTGCGTGGAATACACTACCGGAGGTGGTGATGGAAGCTAATACAATACTTTAAAAGCCTCGTAGATAGGTACATGGATCTTTGAAAGGTAGAGGTTTATACCCTAGGGAAATACAAGCAGTTCCGAGATCAGGTCACATAGTGGGCACAACATTGCTGGCCTAAGGGCCTGTAATGTGCTGTAGGTTTCTGTGTTCTATGTTTTTAATTGTAGTGTCGGCGACAGATGTTAGACACCCAGACATGCCTCTTACAACTGCTGGTAATTGTGCAGACACTATACAGTGGGTTGTCAGCGGCGCCTTGTCGTTCGGTCAAATTGCCATCAGTAAATCCCTGACATGCTGTCTTGCTAATCGCCCTTTAGTATTGCAAAAAAAAAGTCACTCATTATAACGACCTGTTTTTGGAACTGGTAAAATAAGGGAATTACAAGGACTGCAGCCTGGTACAAGCCCTTCCTGATCGAAAAGTGCCTTTCTGACAGGATTCATGCCTTCCATTGCCTCCAGCGACAAATCATGTAGCAGTATAGAGGGTAGGGTCGTGTGGTGGGACGGAGGACCCTCGTGATGTTTGTTTATCGCCCACCGAGAGGGAGGTGCCTTGGAAAGCAACAAGACTACGACATACTCAGGCAAAGCAGGGGGAGCAAACAGCAAACAATCTTTGTTTTAAGGATGAAGAAGGAAACATTACACAACCAGCCTGAGCGGAATGAAGCTGTAGAGTAGCGTTAGTATTAGGCGGAATTATACACTGTGTGCGGTTTAACTCCTGTAAAGTCTGAAGCACGGGTCCGAGGAGTTCAGGAGTTGCAGGGGGCTTGATGGCTGTGGTGACATGAGGGGTGGCGTTTGGCAGTTTAAATCGCTCATTCTGATGTTCACTCAAAAATCCTTCTGTTGCTTCGTCCTTTGGACCATAATAGATGCGTGCAGTTTCAGAAAGAGTCTCTGTTCGTCACGGAAAGGAGCTTCTGATGATTGCTCGGCTGAGATGTTTCAGTCTATCGGACGGTGCAATGTAAATGCATCAGAGTTTGGCATGTCAGGATAAGCTGTCGTTGGTTAACATCTTAGACCCGATGTATTTCCAATTCTGTGTACGGCAGAGTAGAGTTGCTCTGCAAGTCTATTCTATCATGTGTCAGGGAAACGGGAAATGAAGTCAGTTATATTGTCTCCTGATATTTGCCCGCAGCTGGTTCCCTCTCCAAAATCACTATGCAGACGTATTGTCCCACACGGGCAGACGAACACGGTCCCCTTTAACCACGTCCCCATGGTAACGGAATATCCACCATTATCGTTTCCCCCTCTGGGGAATTCAAACGCGCTTTGTACTTCAGGCCAAGTGGGTTCCGCACACCACTTTTCAGAACATTCTGAACATTTCCAGTCACGGAGTTATACATTTCACAAATTTGTCCCATAGCCCGAACTTCAGACGGGGTCTATAGCCCAGTTACCGAGATGGTGCCAATCATAGATTTCTTTTTTGGATATTATGTAACAGGATCGAGTTCTGAATTCGCGTCTATTAATTTCTCGCCGTTTCCTGTTCTAATACGCAAATTATAGTCGTGTCCTCTTTTTTAAGACCCCTCAACGGTTCAGAAGCGGACCTAAAAATGGGCTCATCTTTTCTTGTATAGTTCTTTGTCTTGCCGTTTGTCCCCCTCTTGCCCCTCTGCTTCGGTTGCCTGAGCGTTATCAGGCGGGTTCGGGGTGTTTGATTCTGTCGTGTAGCATCTGCTGACATGAAAACTTTGTCCAGACCTGATTCCGGCCTGGTCACAGGCTGTCCAGGTGAGGATAGAGACGCCTCCCCTTTCTTTTGTTTGGACATCGTTTGGTCAGTCAGTCTTTTTTTCTCTGTTGTTCTTTCGTAGGATGGTGTCGATTAGCTACCTCCGGCACTTATTCAACTCAAGTCAAGTTTACTGTCATTTAACCACACACACGCACACCGACAAAAGAGACAACGTTTCTCCGACCCAGGGTGTGAAACACAGCAGCGCACACAACACACACAACACAACCACTTATCAAAGCGAGGACATCACCCTCCGATGAGACAACGTTTCTCCGACCCAGGGTGTGAAACACAGCAGCGCACACAACACACACAACACAACCACTTATCAAAGCGAGGACATCACCCTCCGATGAGCCAGGCACAAACAAACAAATTAAAGTGAATAAATAATAACTCCACATTATATAATCATAATCCCAAGTAGGAACTCTGTCAGCGCTACCAGTTTCTTGTTTAAAACGTTTGATTTTCTTTAACTAAAAAGACCCCCAGAGGGTCACCGTCCTTTTGTTCAACCACACAAGCCACTAGTAAAAAGTGGATCTATGATATCCACTTTCCAAACAGACCGCATCAGCAGGGAGACACCAGCGGATCTCACAGGGATTCCGTTATCGTTCAATCTTCGGGTGCTTCGTTCTCATTTTCTTTTTTATCATTACAGCGAAAACTCTCCACGCATTTCACTCATCAACATTCCTATCATTACTTACCATCTTCCTTCAATCTGCTTACATGGTTTTGCTCTTTATCCTTGCAGGGAACTCTCTCTCCAGCATTCCTGATCAGCTTTACTGTCACTACTTCCCATCCGCCTTCAGTCTACTTACCTGGTCCTGCAAAGAAAAACAGTCAGTCACAAGCGCAAGCGCGAACAGAATTTCGTTATATTCGTCTCTTCAAGTCATATTTATATCCTTTGGATTTATTTACTAATCGGAGAACATCTTGGGTGGAACTAGGATCCGGATCCGAGCGGCGAACTCGAAGTTCCCTCTGCGACTCTCAGTTCCACCATCGTTCCACCCCTTTTGTTGGGATCCTTCTGGACTACAGCAATTTGTCAGAGATATTTCAAAATGAAGTTCGGTAGCAGATCTCAAATAGCGAATCTTTTATTTTAGCCAGATATCACGGAGAGTCCACATGTGTGGAACTCTGAGGTTCAAGTAAAAGGCTTGCCTTTAGATCTAGTAGCAGGGAAGTGTGCGAAACCGTAGAACAATAGAATCCGGTCATAATACTGTTTTGTTGTTCATCCGTTTCCGAGGAGTATTGGTGAGAAGAGGATATTCTTCAGTGGAAAACGCAGAAGTCTGCAATTTCACAAACGAAAACAACAAAAGTTAAAACAATTGGATAGTGAACGATACAATGCCCTACACGTCTTGATTCAAAGAAAATGTAAGGAAGCTAAAGGGAATTGGATGAGTGAACAGTGTTAAGAAATTGAGCGGTATGAACGATGTAATGATTACAGAGGCCTTCACAAAAAGGCAAAGGATATGAGAAAATTCAGGAGGACAATGCCATCCCCTGGAGGTATCGAAGACGGTAGTGGTAATCCATACCATGAAAAAGAAAAGATCATGGACAGATGAGTTGAGTACATCTGTCAGGAGGGGCCAGATGGATCCAAACGCAGGACGCAGACACTGAACTACTAGGGGAAGGACAGGATGGAGTTGCCATGACACTTAAGGTTAGCTGGGGTTCAGGCAGACAGAGTTCAGGCAGTCGGAGCTGAGCGGCTCCCGAAGTTCCGGCCGGCGGAGCGGAGCGGCTCCCGAAGTTCAGACAGGCGGAGCGGAGCGGCTCCCGAAGTTCGATGTCAGTTAGGCAGGTTCCCGGGATTCAGGCAGGCAGGCAGACAGATCCCTGGGTTCAGGCAGAGAGACAGGTCCCCGAGGTTCAGGCAGGAAGGTCCAAGGGGTTGAGGCAGGCAGGTCCACGGGGTTCAGGCAGGCAGAGCGGAGCGGCTCCCGAAGTTCATGCAGGCAGAGGGGTGCGGGCTTCCGAAGTTCGAGTTCAGGTAGGCAGGCTCCCGGGGTTCAAACGGGCAGGTCCCCGAGTTCCAGCAGGCAGAGCGGAGCGGCTTCCCGAACTTCCAGTCAGGTAGGCAGGCTCCCGGGGTTCAGGCAGGCAGGCAGACGGAAAGGTCTAGTTGGCGGCACGACGCGGACCCCTAGGCTGATGCGGGGCACAATCCCAGGATTTGGGCGGAAGAGAAGGAGGGGGTAGAACCCGCACCAGGCCACGGCGTGTCGGCCAGACGTGACCGACAGGGGCAAGGGGTAGGAACGTGCATAGGTCCAGGTTGACCAACTCAACAGCCATGACAACGGGAAATTCAGAAACGGCGGGCAGACAGCGCGACCGCGCGAAAAACAAAACCAAGCGTAGAAGCGGGACCAGCGCATGGGAAGAAAGGTGGGGGAGCGGACCAACCTGGCAGTACTGGCATGGGCCAGAGAAGTATGATGAAGAGAAGATCTGACCCCGGGCGGGATCCCAAAATGCAGGGAAGAGTTAGCAGCTGGCGGAGAAACGGGAAACAGAACAAAACGAGCACCCGCCTGGTCCCAGTCCCAAGACCCCTTATAAGCACCTGCAACTCAATGAGTTACAGGTGTGTCTCCTTAGGCCAGGAGGGTCCTAACTAGATCACGGTGATGGGAGGAACAAGTGCAGGACCCGGAGTCCGGACCCCTCGGACTGGATCAAACCAGGGAACGCTGTTCCGGAACGGACCCTGACAACATTCGGAAATATTTGAAGATAACTTGTTTGAGGATTTAACACAATTAAATGAAATGACTAATCAGCACATAAAAAACTTTTGATGGAGTCTAAAAGTCAGAAAGGCGGCCGTTGAAGATAATATTTCTGCTGAAATTCTGAAATCGCTTAGCCCGCAGGGAAAAATGAACCTTGAAATGCTACAATTTTAAAAATGAAAAATGCTAAAATTACTAAACAACAGTTAGATGACAGGAAATCTTCCGGAGGACTTACTCAAATCGGTATTTATCGCCTTACCAAAACAAGCCAAGGACGATCAAATATAACCAACACGGAATGATAAGCGTACTGTCTCACTGCATAAAGTTACTGTTGAAAACTAGTGTTCGGCAGAATGAAAAATACAATCAGCGGTGAAACTGGAGAAACACAGTTTGGTTTTCATAAAGGCTCAGGAGCAAAGGAAGGAATATTTGCGATGAGGAACTTCATGGACAGATGCGCTGAGGCACAAAAGACCATCTATTTATGCAGTATTGTCTGTGAAAAGGCTTTCGATAAAGAAAGACATGAGAAGGTAACAGAGACGCTGCACAAGTACGATCTGGGATGGGTGAAGATGCAAATAAGTGCAAATAGTAAGGAAATTGGATCGGAAACGGAAAGCGGCGGTCAGGGTAGAAAATGAGTTATCCCCATGGGCATGTATTAAATCAGGCGTAAGATGCGACCGAACGACGAGGACGAAAGCAACATCAGGACTGTAAACGTTATATTCGGATATGCCATCCACAAGGAGTGAGGGGTTGGAGATCACAGAGAGAGAGGGAGGTGGCGAAGAAGGTTACGAGGGAGGGAAAACGCCGATGCGGGTTGGAAGGAGTCGGGTCAAGGAAAGGAGTCACCGAGACGGATTGGATGATTCGGCAGCACATTGCAATGGTGGCATTGCAGTCCCAGAATCCCATGCGTGACGGAAACCCCTATGGACCATCACAGTACATTTTTCTGGGTTTTGACTCACTCTTCTCCACACACCCTCATCCAAGACTTATCACGTTCACACACTCTCTCCCGTCTCTCTGCCCAGGCTCGGTCTCTTTCTCGCTCCAGTGTCTCTCCGTACACCACCCCATCGGTCCCGGTCTCCCACAGGCTCCGATCTCTCAAGCTATTCGAAATCTCTCTCATCTCTCTGCCCTTCTCTCCACACATGGTCCCTCTCCTGTCCCTGTTCTCCACTGTCCCCGCCAGTCCCCTTCTCTCTCTCTCTCTCTCTCTCTCTCTCTCTCTCTCTCTCTCTCCCTCTCTCTCTCTCGCTGAATCTCTCAATGCCATGTCTGAACAGATTTGGCAATTTCAATCCTATCCAGTCCTTTACAGTATCGGAGTCCCAGTCAAGATGTAGAAAGTTGAAATCAACCAGGAACACAATCTTAATATTTTTGTAATAATTTGACATTACTGCATATTGCCTCCTCTCAGTTTCGCACTTCTTCAATGTAACGTCAGTAAGGTGATCATTACTTCGTTTTGATCCTGTTCTCCTCATACAGACTCATTGGAGGAGTCCTCCAGTCCGTCCTGTCTGAGCTCTGTTGTGACGAATTCCATGCCTAGTAATGCCACCTTTTCCCATTTAATAACCACCTCTGCTTTTTACCGCTTTCAAAACAATGGAAACAGCGCCGTCCAGCCCGCATGCGATTGTTACCAATGACTGCAATATCTCAACTCCACATGCTGATCCATTTTCTAAGACATTCTGCCTTACCTAAACTACGCACTGCATTGAAATAGACCGATTCAGGTGATTAGTCCCATCCTGCCCAACCTTTCGGCCGTGCCTTTGAATGTAGGCTTAGTATCATCTTTCCCCACAACACTGGCTGACCTGTCACGCCAATTACCATTTCACCACAACTTTATTTTAAGCTTCTCGGAGCAGAAATACAAAACACAACTATTTTGCTGCCCAAACAGTTGATGTGCAATCCGTCCCTATTATAACCGTCCGACCTTCCGTAGCAGAGAGTCCAATGATCCAAATTCTCTCTCCTCTCTCCTGCACCATCTCCTTCGCCACCTGCTGAACTACGTCATGTTCATATTTCAAGCGTCGGTAGTACGTAGGGCGAGTAGCAATTGCGATATAAGACCATACAACCATAAGATATAGAAGCAGAAGCAGGCCATTCGGCCCATCGAGCCAGCTCCGCCAGTCAACCATGGGCTGATCGAATTCTTCCTGTCATTCCCACTCCCCTGCTTTCGCCCCTTACCCTTTGATGCTCTGGCAAATAAAGAGCCTGTCTATCTCTGCCTTAAATGCTCCCAATGACTTGGCCTCCACAGATGCTCGTGATAACGAATTCCACAGATTTACCACCCTCTGACAAAAGTAATTTTCTCCGCATCTCAGTTCTAAAAGGACGTCGTTCAATCTTAAAGTCGCGGCCTCTTGTCCTAGAATCCCCTAGCATGGGAAATAACTTTGCCATATCTAATCTGTTCGGGCCTTTTAAGATTTGGAGTGTTACTATCAGATCCGCCCTCATTCTCCTGAACTCCAGGGAATGCAGCCCAAGAGCTGCCGGACATTCCTCATACGGTAACCCTTTCATTCCTGGACTGATTCTTGTGAATCTTCTCTGAACCCTCTCCAATGTCAGTGAGTCCTCTCTGAAATAAGGAGCCCTAAGAGCAGACAATACTTTGGCCTCACAAGTGCCTTGTAGAGCCTGAAAATCACATCCCTGCTGTTATGTTCTATCCCTCCAGAAATAAACGCCAACATTGCATTCGCCTTCTTCACAATCGACTCAACCTGGAGGTTAAACTTTAGGGCATCTTGCTCAAGGACTCCCAAGCCCCTTTGCATCTCTGCATTTTGAATTCTTTCCCCATCTAAGTAACAGTCTGTCCGTTTATTTCTTCCACCAAAATACATGACCATACATTTTCCAACACTGTATTTCATTTGCCACTTCTTTGCCATTCCCCTAAACTATCTAAGTCTCTCTACAGGCTCTCTTTTGCTCAACACTACCCGCTCCTCCACCTGTCATCGGCAAATGTAACCACAAATCCATAAATACCGCAGTCCGAATCACTGACGTACATCCTAAAAAGCAGCGGTCCACGCACCGACTCCTGTGGAACTCCACTGGTAATCGGGAGCCAGACAGAAAAGAATCCCTGTATTCCCGCTCTCTATTTTCTGCTGGCTAGCCAATGCTCCTCATACTCCAGTAACTTCCCTGTAATTCCATGCTATCGGCGACCCTTATGTTCAGGTCCTTTAATTTATCCCTAAATACCGGAACTCATTTTGCAGGACATCATTACTCGTCCTGTCCATATAATTGATAAGTCCGAAGGTCACAATCTTGGCTGCTTGTCCCCCTCCTTTCTCCAATCCCCATAATTAATAATGCTGTGACCATTATCCGACATTTCACCCATCCTGCTACCTACTATCTTCCAATCTCGTTCTCGTCCACAGAAACTTCTGTCTATTCCTAAAACCAATGAATGTCCTATTATTACTATCTGTTTGTGTTCCATTCCCAGCCCAGTAGTGAGGACCGGGAAGATACGGACAAGGGAGGCACAGTAGTGCTTACGGGACTCTGTTGTTAATTGGACTGCATTCAGCGATTCACCTTCGAGTCTGGAGTCCGCTGTCTGCGCTGATTGGAAATGACATCCCCACTCGCTGACAATCAGTTGTCACCGACTTGTCGCCTGCGTGGATGAATGTTTGCCTGTGAAGTCTCCCTGTACGCTCCCCAATCAAAACCCATGGATGTACCGGGAGGTTCATGGACTTCTGAGGGCCGGATCTGCGGCATTGAAGTCTGGTGATCCAGCTTTGTGCAGGAAAACCTGGTATGACCTGGGAGGTCTCTTTCAAGAGCTGAGAATCAGTTTCGAGGGAGTGTAGAGGCAATGTCGGATGTACATCAACACTGGCGGGGTTTGCAGCTATTACTTCCTAAACAGCAAATCCCCACATCATGAACGACATGGATGCTGCTCTTCCTTTCGAGCTGAACCGCTTTTGTGCTCGCTTAGAAATGAAGAACAAATCTTTATCTATGTGGGCAACAACACAGACAAAATGCTGGTGGAACACAGCAGGCCAGGCGGCAGCTGTCGGGAGAAGCGCTGTCGACGTTTCGGGCCGAGACCCTTCGTCCGGACAAACCGAAAGGATCATGAGAGTGTGTGATGGGACAGTGTGGAGGGAGCTTCACTCTGTAACTGATCCGGGGAATGATGGTACGGTGTGGAGGGAGCTTCACTCTGTAACTGATCCGGAGAATGATGGTACGGTGTGGAGGGAGCTTCACTCTGTAACTGATCCGGAGAATGATGGTACTGTGTGGAGGGAGCTTCACTCTGTAACTGATCCGGAGAATGATGGTACGGTGTGGAGGGAGCTTCACTCTGTAACTGATCCGGAGAATGATGGTACGGTGTGGAGGGAGCTTCACTCTGTAACTGATCCGGAGAATGATGGTACGGCGTGGAGGGAGCTTCACTCTGTAACTGATCCGGAGAATGATGGTACAGTGTGGAGGGAGCTTCACTCTGTAACTGATCCGGAGAATGACGGTACGGTGTGGAGGGAGCTTCACTCTGTAACTGATCCGGAGAATGATGGTACGGTGTGGAGGGAGCTTCACTCTGTAACTGATCCGGAGAATGATGGTACGGTGTGGAGGGAGCTTCACTCTGTAACTGATCCGGGGAATGATGGTACGGTGTGGAGGGAGCTTCACTCTGTAACTGATCCGGAGAATGATGGTACGGTGTGGAGGGAGCTTCACTCTGTAACTGATCCGGAGAATGATGGTGCAGTGTGGAGGGAGCTTCACTCTGTAACTGATCCGGGGAATGATGGTACGGTGTGGAGGGAGCTTCACTCTGTAACTGATCCGGAGAATGATGGTACGGTGTGGAGGGAGCTTCTGTAACTGATCCGGAGAATGATGGTACGGTGTGGAGGGAGCTTCACTCTGTAACTGATCCGGGGAATGATGGTACGGTGTGGAGGGAGCTTCACTCTGTAACTGATCCGGAGAATGATGGTACGGTGTGGAGGGAGCTTCACTCTGTAACTGATCTGGAGAATGATGGTGCAGTGTGGAGGGAGCTTCACTCTGTAACTGATCTGGAGAATGATGGTGCAGTGTGGAGGGAGCTTCACTCTGTAACTGATCCGGAGAATGATGGTACGGTGTGGAGGGAGCTTCACTCTGTAACTGATCCGGAGAATGATGGTACGGTGTGGAGGGAGCTTCACTCTGTAACTGATCCGGAGAATGATGGTACGGTGTGGAGGGAGCTTATGTGTGGATACGGCACAATATTGGGGGGGCCGAATGGCCTGTTCCTGTGTTGTGCTGTCCGATGTTCTTTGGTGGTGACCCCCGGGTAACCCAGAATCCCAGCCTCGCCCCTGCCAGGCCTCCGAAACACAGATAGCCTGCGGCACGATACAGGCCATTCGGCCCACAATGCTGAGCCGAATATGTCCTTACCTTATAGATTGTCTGGGGTTACCACCGGCCTCTGTTTCTCTAAGCTCCATGTACCAATCCAGGAGTCTCTTAAAATGCCATCTTTGTCACTGCTTCGGCGTGCCGGGCCCGGGATAGATCTTCGGAACTTGCAAACTACTCACTGGTGATCGATCGATGGATCAGCATCGATCACCATTCAGCCCATCGAGCCCCGGATCCCACTCAACCCCACGACCCTGCCTTCTCGCCACATCCTTTGATGCCCTGACCGATCAGGAAGTGGTCAACACCCGTTGTAAATATACCCACGGATTTGGCTAGCTCCACAGTCTGCGGCAGAGCATTTCGCAGATCCACCTCCCTACTTCTTGCCTCTGCTCCCCTTCTTGAAGCGAGATGGGCTGATTAGGGATTAGGGCAGATGCCGACAGCGTGAGGAATTGTCTAGTCTTGCACCTCGGTAGACGGATGAAAGGCAGAGACCGATTTCCAGGCGCCCCGCCCCGTCCGGTAAAATACACGGCGCAGCGGCGACCTCTGCTGGCCACGGCCGGGACTGCCGTCCGTGTTCACACGCTCCCTCTGTCAGAATCAGATTCAGGTTTATTATCACCGGCATGTTAACTTAGCAGCAGCAGTTCAATATAGAATTAAAAATTAATAATTATAATAGTAATAATAATCAATTCAATTACCGTATAATGTTAACTTAGCAGCAGCAGTTCAATATAGAAGAAAAATTAATAATAATAAATAATTAATTCAATTACAGTACACATACATCGAATAGATTAAAATCCTGCAAAAAAAAAACAGAAATACGATATATATTTTAAAAAAGTGAGGCAGTGTCCAAGGGCTCAATGTCCATTTGGGAATCTGATGGCAGAGGGGAAGAAACTGTTGCTGAATCACTTAGTGTGTGCCTTCAGGCTTTTGTATCTCCTACCTGATAATAACAGTAAGAATAAGGCATGCCCTGGGTGCTGGAGGGTACTTAATAATGGACGCTCCCATAATGGGGGAGTCCAGGACCAGAGGACACAGATAGAGTGGATATGGAGAGGATGTTTCCTACAGTAGGGGAGTCTAGGACCAGAGGACACAGATAGAGTGAATGTGGAGAGGATGTTTCCTGTAGTGGTGGAGTCTAGGACCAGTGGACACAGATAGAGTGGATGTGGAGAGGATGTTTCCTGTAGTGGGGGAGTCTAGGACCAGAGGACACAGATAGAGTGGATGTGGAGAGGATGTTTCCTACAGTGGGGGAGTCTAGGACCAGAGGACACAGATAGAGTGGATGGGGAGAGGATGTTTCCTGGAGTGGGGGAGTCTAGGACGAGAGGACACAGATAGACTGGATGTGGAGAGGATGTTTCCTGCAGTGGAAAGTACTCTGTTCATGACAAGTTCATTAACAGTGTCGCTGAGCAGAGAGATCTTGCGATCCAAGAAAACAGCTCCATGAAAGCGGCCATGTAGTTCGATAAGGCAGCCAGGAGACGCTCGCTTTTGTTAGTCGAGGCTTTGAGTTCAAGGGTCAGCGGGTGATGTTGCAACTTTATCAAACTCTGGTCAGGCTACATCTGGAGAATTGTGGGCAATTCTGGCCGTCCCAGTACGGGAAGGATGTCGAGGCTTTGGAGAGGGGGCAGAAGAGATTCACCAGGACGCTGCCTGGTTTAGAGGGCAATGTGCCCTCACGGGAGGCTGGATAAACGTGGGTTGTTTTCTCCAGAGGCCGAGGGGAGATCTGAGAGCAGTTTACAGGATTATGAGAGGCATAGATAGAGTGGACAGGGGGGTATCTGTATCCCAGGGTTGACATGTCTAGAACCAGAGTGCAGGCAATGAAGGTGACGGGAGGGGGGGATGTGAGGGGTAAGTTTTGTTTTACTCGGAGAGTGCTGGATGCCTGATCTGCCGGTAGAGGCAAATACATTAGGGGCTTTTAAGAGACGTTTGCAGAGGCACGTGGAGATGAGGAAGGTGGAGGGATTGGTGTCGTTTTTGATTTAAGTTTCAGCATGGACGGTACGACATTGTGGGCCGAATGGCCTGTTATTGATCTACGTTCTATGGTCTATGACACGGGGAGGGGAGTACAAGATGGACTGAGGGAGGGTTTAACGGACAGTACAACGGTTAAAGACCCTCTTCTCCCTTCCTCCCCCCCCCCCTCTCAGCCTCTCTCCATGATGCCGATCCCGGCGAAAGCGGACACAACGTTCCTGGTGACGGAGCCGCTGTGCCAGATCCCGGGATTCCCGCCGTCCTACGCCAGCGCGCAGCTCCCGCCGGGGACCTAAGTGATCCCCGGCCAAGAGGAGGAGTCGGCCGAGGCCGAGAGGGAGGCGACCAGGAGGAGACTGAGAAACGTGGCGGTGGGTGTCCGAGGGATCCGCCGCGGGGCCGTGCCGATATCGGGAGTTGGGGGGTGCGTCTAGGGAAGGGACACTCCCTACCGATCACTGTCTGTATCCTACCCTCGTACGCCGAGGTCCCCCCGTCCCTCGACACTCCCCACCGTTCACGGTCCGTGTCCCACCCTCGTAAGCCGAGGCCCCCCTGTCCCTCGACACTCCCACCGTTCACGGACTGTGTCCTTCCTCGTAAGCCGAGGTCCCCCGTCCCTCGACACTCCCCACCGTTCACGGTGCGTGTCCTACCCTCGTACGCCGAGGCCCCCCTGTCCCTCGACACTCCCCACCGTTCACGGTGTGTGTCCGACCCTCGTATGCCGAGGTCCCCCCGTCCCTCGACACTCCCCACCGTTCACGGTGCGTGTCCTACCCTCGTACGCCGAGGTCCCCCCGTCCCTCGACACTCCCCACCGTTCACGGTGCGTGTCCTACCCTCGTACGCCGAGCTCCCCCTGTCCCTCGACACTCTCCACCGTTCACGGTGCGTGTCCTACCCTCGTACGCCGAGGTCCCCCCGTCCCTCTACACACCCCACCGTTCACGGTGCGTGTCCTACCCTCGGACGCCAAGCTCCCCCTGTCCCTCGACACTCTCCACCGTTCACGGTGCGTGTCCAACCCTCGTACCCCGAGGTCTCCCCATCCCTCGACACTCCCCACCGTTCACGGTGCGTGTCCCACCCTCGTACGCCGAGGTCCCCCTGTCCCTCGACACTCCCCACCGTTCACGGTGCGTGTCCTACCCTCGTACCCCGAGGTCTCCCCCGTCCCTCTTCACGCCCCACCGTTCACGGTGCGTGTCCCACCCTCGTACCCCGAGGTCTCCCCATCCCTCGACACTCCCCGCCGTTCACGGTGCGTGTCCTACCCTCGTACGCCGAGGTCCCCCTGTCCCTCGACACTCCCCACCGTTCACGGTGCGTGTCCTACCCTCGTATACCGAGGTCCCCCCGCCCCTCGACACTCCCCGCCGTTCACGGTGTGTGTCCGACCCTCGTATGCCGAGGCCCCCCTGTACCGAATACATGGAAAATGGATGAATATGGGCAACTTGTGGACATAAGTTGTGTTATCCATTTGAAAACTATTTTAGTTTATTCGGCACTACTTTGTAGCTGAACGTCCTGTTTACTGCCTGTACTTTTTGTTGCTATCCGTGCCCCGCTCTCACCCCCTCACACCCGCACCCTGCCCCCTCTAACTCCCTGTCTCTCTCTGCCCCCACACATTCCCCATCCCTGCACCTCCCTGCCCTCCCTTCCACCTTCTCCCTTTCACCCACACCCCCCTCTTTCCCGCTTCATCGCTCTCTCCACACCTCCCTACCACCCTCCCCGTCCCTCACACTCCTCTCCCCCTCCCCCATCTCCGCCCGCTTCTCCTTCCGCCACTCCCTTCCCCGTCCAGCTCCCTCCTCCTATCTCCCCCCTCCCCTTCAAACCCCCGCCACTCCTCTCTCCTCCCCTCCCTCCCCTTCCTCTCACCCCCCCTCTCTTTCAGTACAGGAGCAGGGAGGTTCTACTGCAGGTGCACAAGGCCTTGGTGAGACCGCACCCAGAATATTCTGTGCAGTTTTGGTCCCCTAATCTGAGGAAAGACATTCTTGCCATAGAGGGAGTACAGAGAAGGTTCCCCAGATTGATTCCTGTGATGGCAGGACTTTCATATGAAGAAAGACTGGATCGACTAGGCTTATACTCACTGGAATTTAGAAGATTGAGGGAGGATCTTATTGAAACGTATAAAATTCTGAAGGGATCGGACAGGCTAGATGCAGGAAGATTGTTTCCGATGTTGGGGGAGTCCAGAACGAGGAGTCACAGTTCAAGGATAAAGGGGAAGCCTTTTAGGACTGAGCTGAGTAAAAACTTCTTCACAGAGAGAGTGGTGAATCTGTGGAATTCTCTGCCACAGGAAACAGCTGAGACCGGTTCATTGGCTATATTTAAGAGGGAGTTAGATATGGCCCTTGTGGCTAAAGGGATCAGGGGGTATGGAGAGAAAGCAGGTACAGGGTTCTGAGTTGGATGATCAGCCATGATCGTACTGAATGGCGGTGCAGGCTCGAAGGGCCGAATGGCCTACTCCTGCACCTATTTTCTATGTTTTTATGTTTCCCCCGCAGTTCGGGCAAATGGCCTCGGGGATCTCCAGCGCTCTGCTGGGTCTGCTGATCCTGTTCATCGCCCGCTGGCAGCTGGGTTACGCCATGCTGGTCGGCACTCCCTGGTGGACGGGCGTCATTGTGAGTGCGGGCAGGGCCGGGTCAGCGAGGAGGGAGGCGGTCACGAGGGAAAGGGGCGGAGGGGGAGGCGACGGACGGGCGATGGAGAGGGAGGGCGGAGGGAAAGGAGGGGGAGAGGGGGCGGTGAGGAGGGCGGGCGGAGGGAGTTACACCTGCTCAGAATTGATCGCCTGACGCGGTTTATTCAGTCCACAGTGGCCGGGATGTTAATCAAGGCTGTTCACAAGTCACCAAACAAATCCACGGTGAGTTTGCAGTTCCCTGCGTCCGTATCCTTCCCCCCTCCCTCTCTCCCCTCTCCCTCTCTTCCTCTACTTCGCCATTCTCTCTCTCCCCTTCAGCCTTCTCTCTCTCTTCTTCCCACTCTCCCTCCAGCCCTCTCTCTCCTCCCCTGCCTCTCTCTTTCTCCCTCTCTCCTTCCCCTTCTCTCTCTCCCCTCTCTCTTTCCTCTCTTTCCTCCCCTCTCCTCCTCTCTCCTTCTCCCTTCTCCTCCTTCACTCTTACCCCTCCCCTTCGCTCTCTCTCCTCCTCCTTCTCCCTGTCTCGTCCCCCTCTCTCCTCCCCCTTCCCTCCCCCTCTCTCTTCCCCCTTCTCTCTCCTTCCACCTCTCTCTCCTTCCCCCTTTCTCTCCTTCCCTCTTCTCTCTCCTTCCCCTTCTCTCTCCTTCCCCCTTCTCTCTCCTTCTCCTACCCTCTCTCTCACTTCCCCTCTCTCTTCTCCCTCTCTTTATCCTCCATCGAAGTGTCTCTCAAATTTCACTTC